>NW_019416437.1:420230-486156 GCF_000390285.2 Anoplophora glabripennis
AAAAAAATATGCCTTTTTGACAATAATTGCTCAAAATGTCCACCTCTAACTTCAATACATTTATCAACACGTTTATTAAAAGATTGTCTTATTTTAAAGTATAAATCCTTAATGCGAAATGACTTTGCAGCATTTAAAACCTGCTACTAAAGTTCTTCTCAAGTGTTTATAGTTTCTCCATAAATAACTGATTTCATGTAACTCAAAAAACGAAAACCTCGGCATTCTATCTCACATTTATGTATACGAGTATACAATTTAATTTATAAGCTAAAATGTAATTTTAATTAGATACAAATAATACTTAATAGAAATTAGCATACAAATGACAGCAATAAGACAAGTGGAAGACGTCAATTATTTAATTTTCGTCCAAATCCTGCTTAAGAAACTTTACCACTAAATTAATAATACCTGTAGGTTTCAAAGCCAAATATCTCGAAAACGGTGCGAGATAGCTACTTTAATAAAGGATACCATTTTTGTGTAAAAAAAGTTGAAAAATAAAAATTTGTTACCAAAGATGAGATACCTTAAAGTACAAAAAAGTTATGTCGTTTTTAACACATTCAATCTACTGCAGCTAGCGCCCTCTATGAACTTTAACCAAAATGTGAACAGATTTCAATTCCTCTACTCAAAGAACTCCAATCCCCAAAATTGTGTGAGGATATTTGCATTTGTTAAGCAATAAATTTAGAAAAACTGAAATAATATTTTACATTTAACACCCTGTATCTCTTTAACTATCAACTTTTGGACTAAGGTAAGTTAGGCTAAATCGCAATATTTTTACTTGGGGAATCTACCCATGAATTATGGCCCATTACCTCGGGACCACCCTGTATATACGGCACCTAAAATGTAACTCAGTAAAGAATAAAGAAACTACATGCTACTTTTAAGACGAAAGAAATAAATAAAATAATTTTAATAGAAAACGCAGGTTTTTAATTAAATTTTGTAAAGAATCAAAATCCCTACTCATTTAAATGACAATATAACAGTATATACAGACCTAATACTTAATTTTAACACGTTTTTTGTCTTTAACTTTCTGTTTAAATTTAGTAATTTTTCATACATTTGAAAACCATAAATTAATCTTGGGCATGTTCAACTATGAGGAATAATGAAATAAACAATGTATACTCATCCGAGACAAAATAATTTTCTTCTACAAATTGGGTTTCTAATTCAAAATGATAAGCTGTTAACAAAATATTGCTCATTTATTTCCTAGGGGAAAAGTCTTGACTGAGGTTACTAATTCTTGTCAACTTTCTCTTTCGATGATGATTTTGCCCTAGTTCTTGCGTCCAGATGTATTTTGAGGTGGAATCTTCTCACCATTTCTAGGGTTCTTCTCAGAACGTTAAACTGAAAACAAAATATAGCGCAAGTAAAACAGTAAGTAGATATTAAGTACCGTAAATATTAAGGCACAATTCTGACGGTTGTGGCTATGGGTGGGCAAAGTTTAATTTAGTTTCATGTTTCTTATACTCTTTAATAACGTTAAATGGAGATTTACATAATTTACATAAAAGCCATTATTTACTTAACATAGTATTTATTTAAAATAATGCTCCACTACTACGCCATAAATAAATTTACTCTTGTGGTCTACTAGACCGCTAGCAGAATTCTTTCAACACACACGTGATTGACTTGATTTTTGACACCCGACAGGTTAGTGTATATTTACACTTATATTTACATCAAATAATGTAAAAAACAATAAAATATCAGGAATAATACATTTTAAAATATCACAGTACAACGTAAAGATAATAATATATTACAAAATGCAAATAGGTACATCCTCAAAGACATAATTCTACACATAACGGATTATTTATGTATTTAGCAAGCTTCACTACTACGCCACAAATGAATCTAAACATGTGGTCTACTAGAGCGCTAGCAGAATTCTCTCAACACACACATAATTGACCTGATTTTTGACACCCGATAGGTTAGGTTAGGTTAGACAACTTTTTTTGAGGTTAAGTTAACTATTATATGTCATATATTATAACGTAACATTGCATTCTACAGAAAAAGTATATCCTTTAAGGAGAAAGAGAAAATTTGGTCATGAAAATCCATAACTAGAGCAGAAATAGGTCAGTGTGTAATTTCTGAAAAAAAAAACAATTCACTGATATATTAGCAGTGATCTTTTTAACGGAATATCTTAAAAATTGTTGTGTAAGAGAGTGACTCACTCCTCCCTTTTATGCAAAATAAACAAACGCACACGATAATAAATGGGGTGCAAGGAGAATGATCAAAGCAGGCATAGTCATGACATGACAACAACGCAGGGATCTAAAATCAATTTGGCATTGCGCGTGTTCGGCGTACGAAGCATTATTGTCGCCCTCAGAGACAGCGGCACATCGCAAGAGAACCAGAGCCTCCAGGGCTTCTGAATAGCCAATCAAAGAGGACATCACAATGCGCTGAGTGTGCAAACATCGTTACACCTATTTTATGATTTCTGCTTTCTGGGAGCGTATGTCCGTAACCTTACGCAGTACACAGTGAACTAGATTCAAAGAGATTTTTGTTTTTTTTCGAATACAGGAGTTATATTACTATTGGTTTTATAAGTCACAGATTTCATCACTATAGATCCATCGTTAGTAGAGAAAAAGGATCAAGAAGTAAAATGAATAAAATCGTTTTGTATTGAGATAGAGGAAATAAATGTAGCGTTACTAATATATACACAAAAATATTGTCTATATATGGGTGCATAGGTTGTATAGACGGCGATAGAACTTCTAAAAATAAAAAAAATCATAGGAATACGGTTCGAACAATGCTTAGTTTTCGAGATATAAATGTACCTATAATGTAAACATATAAAAATTTACAGACACTTCAATTTCACAAAAGGACAAATATGAACTAGAATGAATCAAGGGCGAATAAAATTTTGGACTACCTAAACTTCGTATTCTCTTTGGTTTGCCATTTTTTCTCTGTAAGATGATTTAAAATTTGAACTTCTTTTACTCAAAACTGCGTTTTGCATGTACAAATTTTCAATTTGAAATACGTTTTATACATTCAAAATGCCAAAAACAAATAAAAAATTTTTAATCCTTTTAAGTAACAAGAACAACTAGGACCTAGATCCATCAAAGGCGAGTCAAATTTTGGAACCCGATCTGCATCCTTTTTGGTGTTTTTTTTTTCACTTATGCTATAAGGTCAGAACATTAAAATTTAAACTTTCTTTGTTTGTATAATTTCCAATTTTCGACTATAAATAGTTTAAATTTTGTAGGTTAGGTTACTTTTTATTTTATCTGGAAACAATTAAATAATAATTGGTTTCTTATGTAAAATTTTATGATTCTGGTCTTAAATTACTTCTACTAAAAATATCACACCATACAAAAGGGTGTTAAAAATATCACACCATACGAGAGGGTGTAAGATTTCACTTATCCCTGGCTTACATTATCATTTTTTTTAAGTATAAGGTACAGAGAGTGAAATTCTTATTTAAATTTTCATTTGTTTAAATTTAGACGTTTTGTATTCAAAGAATCGTTTCCATGAATTTCACTCCGTATTTTAAAAATAGGAATTACTCGACCAATATTTATGAGACTTTTCTGTCAGAAATTAGCGTCTAATATCTAATATACTTTTTGGTTTATTTTCTATACTAGGCGTTCGGTTTTCGAGTCGCACCATACTAACAATAAAATCTCGCTTATCTTAAGAGATAAAGGTCATCCAGATTATGGCAAAATTGCAGAATTTGTTGGTGAATTACTTACCGAATAGAAAGTTGACCTAGCTTTTTTTTCGTTTTGAAGGTATTGATAAAAAATTGAAAATTTTATTTTTTAATCAAAAACAGAAAATGGTGGACTTTTGAACATATTATATTCTTAGGACACATTTTTGTGAGGAATTTAAATATGTTATCATATTAGCCTATTATTAGCCGTGGCATGGCTCCTATCAGGACATGGAAACAAGATGCAACTTTTGTTTTCCTGCGGACACTATACTGAATATTTTTCAATTTAGTGCATTATTCTTTTTATAATTATGTGTCATATAACATAGTTTGCTTCTTTGTTTTTGCTGTAAAATTGAATAATTATTATTCAATTTGACACAGTGCTTTGAAAACAAAACATCGAACTATTACTTAAGATGAAATTTTGACAGATTATTTCATTGCTAATTTCAAAGTTTAGATACTTAACTAATGCAATTTTCACATGAAAAACAATCAGATATCCTTCAAACTTATTGATTAACTAATTTGAAAAACGTCATGGTTCATATCATATGAAAGTTGCGTATTTACCTAATTATCTGAATTTTGGATGTTTTTTTAAAGTACTTCTTGCAAAAATGTATAATACGGTATAGACGTGAACAAAAATGTAAACTATTCCAAACAACACATCATTGTAATCAATCAGAAAAATGTATTTAATTGAAAAATGCGAAAATCCGATATGACATCTATAAGAAAAAAGTTGCATGTCACAGCTAATACGATTACATATATTTGAATTCCTCACAAGAGTTGTAGTTACCCAAAGACCGAATTTAAAAAATCCACCTCTTTCCGTTTTCGATTAAAAAAATAAGTAGGTACTAAAATCAAGGTTTTCAAAATTTTGTTGATCACTTATTACAGATATTAGATACCACTTTAGAAAAGCAATGTAAAGGACATATGTTTAGGTAGTGCTGACAGTTCAACTAAGCTAAGGGTTACACAAAAAACTGTATAAACATTCGCACTATAGTAAATTTGAAGAAACCTGTTTTTCTATTTTGCTCATCTGCTAATTAGATGGTAATCTCATTTAATACCTTACATGCATTGGCAGCGTTCAATATACTGGAAACATCTTTGCAACAATTGTTAACAAGGTTTGGAAACAGGTATACGCAGTTGCTTTACAATGTGTAGCATTTCTCTAGTCCATTGTGTTATAAGCAGCAGGTATAGTAGTAATGTGTGAGATTATATGGACTTACGCTGCCGGATAGCTGGAACTACACCCCCGTAAGCCATATTATGTTCTTACGACACCCCTGCGGCCGAGGAAATGATATAAGAAAATCCACGATAGGTTTTTTAATGTCTAGAATTTGTTGTTGCGGCTGATGGGATTTCCGCACGATTTTCGTGATCCTCTTACATTTTTGAGGGTTTACCAATATTCTAAATAACTCAGTCGCATTCCATTAACATTCCAAGAAAACATAAACTGCTACATTGGAAATATCACAATCGTAATGTAAGTATACGACCAATTTTTAAACTCCTATCCTCACATGACAATATTTTTTTTAGTACTGAACGTTTTAAGCATTATAAATGTTCATAATCTAACAAAATACGAATATATTATATATGTTATGCCACTGTAAATTAGCAATTTATTTACCCTTTATAATTTTTTTTCAAGTTCAGAAAAACCAAGGAAGATTATGTAAATACCATACTACAGTCCCTCAATTTTCTGCATTAATGTGTAACATAAACGTAAAGAAAGTTTACTGGCAATATACTAGAAATAACTTTTGTGCTTAAGAAGTTTATGAAAACTAAAGAAAAATTTGCATGTGGTTGAATGTAGTAGGTAGCAAACTGATTTTGCAATTCAAATTTTAATCTTGCAGCTAGTTGCAATTTATTTTAGCTGAATTATTATTTTTCATTAATTATTTTCTTTACGTGTGTCTCTACGCTATATTAACATTTAAAAATGAATGTATGAATTTAAATGTGCATGTAATAAAAATGTTCATGAATATAAAGGTGGAAAAATTGAACAAATTTATTTTGTGAATTTGCAATATACGTTAAAATGTATATTTAATCGAGCCGAAATTTGCAAGCGTTTATAATTTTGTAAATGAAATATATCCAGTATTTGTCCAATTTCATTAGCTGCAGCAAAAATACGCTGCTGGAGATCTGCTACATCGACAATAGGCGTTTGGTACACATTTTGTTTCATACACCCCCAAACAAAAAGGTCCAGAAAGTTCATATCCGGATCTCGTGCTGGCCAACATACAGAGACATTTCTTCCTAACCACCTTTTCGGAAAGTTGGTATGTAAAAATTCACAAACTGCACGAGAAACATGGGGAGGAGCACCATTATGCATGAAGAACATTTGGGCACGGATTTGTAAAGGAACTTCTTCCAACAAATACGGTATAGCGTTTGTTAAAAACTCTAAATAAGCAGCACCAACTAAACCTGCAGATAACACTATCGGACCGAGTAATCTGTCTCCAAAAACACCACACTACATTTACTGAAAACCGTTGTTGGAACCAAGATCTCTGTACAACGTGAGGATTTGCATCACACCAATAGTGACTGCTGTAAAAAGTCAGTACGCAAACAACAGTCAAACAACAAAAACACATGAAAAGCAAAATCGGAAAAAAATCCGCTTGGATGTCGACACCACTGAAAAAATTTCACACGGGGCTGAAAATAATTGTTGTTTAATGCCTGAACGCTTTGTACATGATGGGAGTATAATAAGTGTTCCCGTATACGCCAGACGGCACTGTTAGATATACCCAGTTCTCGGTCAATGTTGCGAGTACTGCGCCTCGGATCTCCTCAACGAGATTTATGATGTTTTCTTCGTTGTCAAAAACATGTTTTGGCCCCGTCCACGACCTTCATTATGTCAGGTGAACACTTCCGGTATCCTGTAACCTTTGAACTGCCTTTTGCACTGTTCTACTCTTAGGTTGTCGTCTGTTACAAGTTTTATTTAAATTGTACTAACGTACATTAACACCATATCTGCTAGTTCTTGATCAGAAAACATTTTATACGCCGACTAGGTAACACAGCAACACACTACTAAAGAACACAAGACATACTGATCTACCATCAGATTTGTTTGATTATGAAAGTCACGTAAACGTTAACAAATTTGAGAAACGCTTCACGTATGTAGCGAGTTCGAAGAATTTTGGCCGTGCACGTGCACAAGATGCACAGGGTCGGTTTACATTTATGGTTAATTTTCTTAATTAATTTTCTCGAAAACAGAGGTGTTTAGAATGCCATCGTCAGTAGGTTAATAGTAATTGCTCATCTTCCGGTTCTCTATTACCCTTTTCAAGGAACGCACTTATTTCAGAAACGCCCTGTATATAAAATATTGAGAATTAAGTAGCAGGAATTAATAAAGTACAATCGAGAATTTGTTAACACCATCGATACTACATTTAAATGCATTAAAACAAGATTATTTATATACAGGTGTACTTATTTATTTATTTATTATTATTTATTATTTCTCTACTTTGCGCATTTATTTTTTTTCATTGGGCCCCTTTATTTTTTCTGAGATTGTTCGGCGTTTACCGTTTATGTTTATGAGTTTCGAAAGAAATCTGAAGAAATATTTATGCGATGCATTCGCCATTTCCATTGTTTACAGATTTTCGTTATTAAATATTGAAATAAGTAATGACTAAGACATTTCATTTTTAACTAATAAATATTGTAGTAATACTTTTATGTCATCGTAAAAAAACAATAAATCATGTTCTATTTTTTCCATTCCATAAACCTGCAAAACCTTACTGGGACATGAATTGACTGCCGCAGCCAGATGCATTCACCCATGCGTAGCTACGTATTTCCCCTCATAATAGTAACGTGTAGCAAATAACTATTCAGGCAAAATTTCTTTCAGAGCGATATTATAAGGAGCCATCTTTCAACAGGAGCTTATGCATAGCACTCCCTATACATCCATTATACAATGTAGGTCACTCTTGAAATGGCGACCGTACGAAAATGGAAAACTTGTTTACTGACGTCCTCTATAAAACTATTTTTAAGGTATTGGGTTCAAGTCTGTCAACAGGACGCTTCAGTGACACACGATCTACTTTTATATTTTATTTCATGAGCAAGCCCTTCCATTTTTGACGCGTTCCGAAACATTTAAAGATAGATTGATTTTCGGAACATATGTTAAAAGTTAAAAAGTACTAAATGGAAATCAGATTCTTACAAAAAATGTTATTACAATTTTATGATTTTCTTCAAATATTTGATTATAAAACAGGCCGCAATAATCTGTAAACGGTCAATGGCTCTATAAAATTTGAATAGTTGTAAAAGTTGAGACGACATAATTTATAATCTTTCTATGAAATACATCTTTAGGACTATCAGAAAAAGTGGACTACTTGATACTTAACATCGTTTGATGTATCATACTAGGTACTCTCTTATACAGGGTATACAATCAAAAATAGTCTCTCTGAATATCTCTGAAAGTCAAGATTGTTTGAAAAATTCTGATATATTTTAATTGAATATCGATGAGCCTATTGTCATCCTCATATCCAGAATAGATATGCCTATAAAAAAATTAAACGGTAGTGGGGTCGAATGATGAATATTTTACAATATCTTTCGACTGTGAAAATGAGAAAAGCAACATATTTATAAAGCATATTGTTCAAAGTGAAAACTACAGCATTTTATACAAAAGTTTAGTCTGTTTTTAAAATGTGTACTGGATTGGAATGTTGTCGGTGTTAGTAGATTCGTATTTGTGAAATAAATGACTGAGAAATTGATAAATACAATATTTTGAATTTAATTTATTTATTACAGTTCTGAAACTTCGACAAACAATTAATTGAATATCAATATTTTTCAAATGCAAATTTACTAGTTCAATCGTAGATATAAAAATGGCATTAAACAAATATAAGTAGCTAAATATTGCTTTCAAAGGGATCTGCAAATAATTATAAAAAGAACATTTGTTTATAAGTAAAAGAAACAATTAATAAAAAAAATGGTTTCTCTAAAATATAATTTCACACAAATATTTCAATTAAACAAGAAACATATCTGAAAACAAATAATGTTAATAAACAAAATACATAGAAATGACAAATAACATTTAAATCATATTCGCGCTCCCGCACATTAATACCCATCTACTAATTCTTGATTTAAATCATTTTGAAAAAAATGTAAATCAGTCTACAGTTGACGAGAGCAAGCAAGACGGCTGTGCCCACGTCGTACCAATAAGTATACTGAACACTGAACTGACTTGATCTAGTTACAGCTTGACCGAGTTCCTCTTCTTTATCAGTGTCTTTATTGTCACTCCTGCTGCGAATTCTGGCGCATCTCGTGGACAAGATGGGTTTTGTAAAACTGTACTACTTTGCAAACAGTTGATCAGTTGTTAAAGTAGTGCGATGCAGAGTCAGCCTATGTTTCGCGTAATAGATGATACTTTAGACCACGAGTTTGCTTAATGACAATTGTTTATTTTCGCGTCCTCTAGTACTCCTTTGAATGTATGAACTTATTTCAGAAACACCCTGTATTATTGAAAAGTTATTTCCAAAAGTACCTTATCGAATACATGGTGGCTACCGTAACAAGAATAAACATAGTTGAGAAAGTGGTAACATGAAATTAAATAGTTGTGTAGAACCCATAGGTTTAATGGGAATTTTATTGTAGAACCTAAACCTAAATCTAGGAGCAGATAAACTTTCAAGTGCATTTTCAATTATTAACAATAAATTTACTGTATTTTTTTATAAAATTTTAATAGATAAAGCTTTGGTTTATTTATATCGAATTTACAAAATAACCATCTTAAAAAATTATATTCAAAATGAGAAGTGTTGATTCAGTGTATAATATTATAACAATTGCGGGTAGGTATATATCTGACTTCATAAAAAAAATTGAATAATACTTTTTGGAGTACAGCAACTTGTAATCGAATGTAATTTCACGAAAATTTGTACTCAAAATGCGTTGGTGATGACTAATAAAATGATTAATTATATAAAAACTGTCAGAAGTAAAAAAATGCAAGGAAAACCGTGTTGAACTATTTTAAGACAACACAAGAAGTGTGTAATTTATATAATGTAATTCATCCTGATCTACCTCCAATTACTAAATCTACTGTCAACAAAATTGAATTTAAATTTGCTGAGCACGGCCCCGTTAGAGTTTTTATCTAAAGGAAGACCAGCAGAAATATCAGAAGATTCTAAACTAGACGATTTACTATAAAATAATCCCCATGTAGCCATTAGGACAATCTCCAGGAATTGTAATTTGTCATCGGGATCTGTGTCACAAATACTCCAAACAATAAATATCATCCTTATAAGGTTCAATTGATACATGAACTATTAGAAGACGATTTTGACCGAAGAATTCAGTTTTGTGAACAGATAATTGAGATGAATAATCAAAACTTAGATTTCACCCGAAAGATTATTTTTTCTGATGAGGTTACTTTTGTTTTAAATGGACACGTAAACAGACAAAACTGCAGGTACTGGGCAACTGAAAATCTTCGTTGGACACAAGTCTGTCACACACAGCATCGTCAAACAGTAAATGTTTGTGCTGGTATTGCCGAAAATCGAATTCTTGGACCCTATTTTTTTGAAGAAAATTTAAATGGAGGACGCTACTTAGACTTTCTTCAGTTTGAACTCATCCCCGCTTTAGCTGTTGTGTTTCCTAATCCACAAGATCCAGATATTCCTCATAATGACATATGGTTCCAACACAATGGAACACCTCATTTTGCATTTTTGCAGTTCGACAATTTCTTGACTTAACTTTCCTTAATAAATGGATTGGACGTAGAGGTCCTATTGAGTGGTCACCAAGGTCACCGGATTTAACCTTTTTAAATTTCTTCTCGTGGGGTTATTTGAAATCTAAAGTTTATGTGAATAGACCAAATACCCTTGATGACCTGAAACAGAGAATACGCTAGGAAATATGACTTACTCCAGCAGAGGTAAGTGAAAATGTTCAACGGGAAACAATCCTTCGACTAAAAAACTGTATTGAAGTAAACACTGAACATTTATTATAAAGCAATTGTTATTTAAATAATGTTTTATGATTATTTTTTTCCATTTATCACATTTCAAAGGTCATTATTACGAAATCCGTTGATTGTAGATATATGGTATGTTATACAAAAAGTGTTCAGAGTTTACCATACAATTAAAAAATGACATAATATACAAAAAAATCAATGATGACTGCATATATTCATCTTGAGACACCGTGTAGGTATACAATTTTCTTATGTCAAAAAATCCGCAACTAAAAATACTAATCGACGTGTCCGAGCGTTTTTCCACAAAATAATTACCTAAATTTTGAACAAATTTGTTCCTTTCATCATGAAAGCACTGTATTTTAATATTCTGAAAATAACGCGGAAAATTTTAAGACACGCCTTTTCCGCGGTAAATTGTTACAGTAAGTAGATCCGATAATAGAACTTTATTGGCTTATTCTTTTCTTGGAATTCTATCTCAACAAATATTGTATGGACTTTACTTCAGTTACTATGTCAAAAAGTGGCGTCTATATTTAAGAATTATTGTACAAAATTTTATTTAAATAGAAAGTGTTTTAGAGTTATTTGGGAAAAAGTTTTTGCCAACTTTGATGCCCTCTTTCAGTTGAATCGAGAACTTTGGATAGGAGTAGGTTTAGTTATATCATCTCATCTTGACCCAAGGAATGTACGCATATAATTGGGCCACCTTGCACATTTCAGCGATGAAATTTACAAGTCATTTACAGTTTGAACACTAAACAAACGCTAATTAGCAAGGCAATCGGCAAATATTTACTGAATGTTTTAATGAACTACTTAAAGGCAATACGAGTTAAGTAGAAATTGCAATTAAACGGAAGCAAAGGGACGAGGACGTAAAACATCAAAAACACGAAAAGAACCCGGAATCATTAATCTAATAAAACGGAAAAAGTATCCATAGAAGTAATTTATTTTCCCTCGATTTCGGAGCAATAACACTAGTGTGTAAGAGACTGCAATGATCGATGTTAAAGTTGCATTCCGACATCAAAGAGTAATCGCCTTTTCCAGCACACGGTAAACTACTAGTTTCGATAGAGATCTTTACGTGAACGGGAACGGTCGTGAGCGCTATTTCATCAAGTCTAAATAAATTTTCATTAGCTAGTAACGTTTACACGCTATCAGTTTAGGGCTCTGAAATAGATATGCCGCTCAAAAGGGGAAAGTCTCCTTTTTTGTTTCACACGAATGATTGTTTCCATCTTCCATGTCAAATGGAAGCTCTGTAGTAATTAATATAAATTTGTGCGAGCTCCGTTCACTGAAATTAAGAACGGCTTAATATATCACGCTGAGCTATAACTTGGCGGGTAATTTAAACGCACATTTGGAGATTCAAGATGATATGAAACAAAGGATTTAGTAGAAAATTATTAACGAATGTTTAAATAAAATATCATATTTGAAGAGCAAATAAATCAGGATGCAGAAACTCGATTAGTAGAAATATTTTTTGCAAATAGCATAATTTTTACTCATATCTGGCGACTGACCGCAATAATACGAAAAAACAGTTTTAGAACGGCTGATTCCATCGATAGCTTGGCTTATTCGAGTGTCGACGCAAATTGCTGCATAAAGATTGAACTATTAATTTTTCAGTTTACTATAAAAAAAATGGGATAAAATAGCGAACGACGCGCTGTCTGAGGTCAGTACCATTCCACGTTTTTATGTAGAAAACGTTGATTATCATTTGTATATCCACAATATATTAAAATATATGTGAAATTAAATAATATGTCTCCTATAAAAAATATTGATCTGGGAGTACTTCAGGGTTAAATACTTTGCCCACTTATTTTCTTTATATTTATGAAGGATCTTGCATTGCATGTTACTGAGGAGTGTTCAATATTATATGCAGATGATGTCACCTTTGCAGCGGCGGCGAATAGTCTTGTGGAGGTTCAAAATCAATTAAATATACTATTTTCAGAATTTATAGACTGGTGTCATAAAAATGCAGAAAAAACTGTTTGTATGTAGTTTTCTTCTCGCAGAAAAATCGTTGACCTTCTCCACATAAGGGCCTCACAGTTATGTAAATTTTTAGGAACTTTTATACATTATAACCAAATCTGGATCAGTCACATCAAATACATTTGAAAAAATTAATTTATGGTTAGGTATAAACTTTACTACAATTGAAAACAATATTAAACACTAACTCTATAATTTACTCACACTTAACATACAACGCTTTAATCAGGGGTAACGCATGTAACAACAGCGTTAATAGAATTTTAGTTTCAAAGAAAATGATAATCCGTCTAATATTTGGTATTTCCCAAATTGATTCTTGTAAGCCATACTTCATTAATAATAGTATGTTAACATTTCCATATAAATGTATATATTGCTAAAAATAAAAGTTATTCTGACAGTCACAATTACCCAATCAGATATGATAATCTCTTGCGCATTCCTAACCATAGATACCTCAAGTTTGTTTGAAAAAGCGCCTTCTTATATGGGCATTAAGTTAATAAACATCCTATCAGCTGATATTAAAAAAGAAAGTAATTTCAACTCATTCAAAGTCAAGATTAATGATTTAAAAATTTTTATTTTCAATGTTATTTTTTACCAATTTTTTTATATCTTGTTTTGATCACCGAGAAAAATACTGTGTTTTTCGTGAAATCATATTGGGGAGAAGACATAATTTTTGTTTTAATAAAATTTAACAGTGGTGTTCCAAATGAAAATTTTTCAAGTGAAATTTTATCATTCTACTTAATGTTTTTATAATTTCAGATTTATACAAAATGTTTCTTTGAAATTAAATTAATTGAAAAGAAGGTTTACAGACGAAGAGATATTCATATTTAGAAAGAAAAATTGCCCTTTCGTAAAAGTAGAGGAATGAAATTATCCTTATTTTCACATAAATGATCAGAGAAAGTATACTTTTCAATTAAATAAGATATAAATAAACATAGAGTGTAAATAGCATTAAAAAGAAAAATTTAAAACTTCTCGGATTTAAGAATTGTTGATACATGATTCGATTCTAGCTATGAAATGGTGTATATTTCTGTAATGGACATTAACGTTTTCATATGTAAAATATAAAAAATGGAAAAGTGGACCGGAAAACTATACTTGTACAATTTGACAATTTCGTCCTATCCACTTGCCAGGGAAATGTATTATTTTAATAACCATGAATTTCGCCTTGGAAATATAGTGGTCAGCCATCATGTAAAAACCAGATGTTTGATGACCGTCTACTGCCACGTATTTTAGCAATTCAGGGAATTATAAATAAATAATTTGTCTCGTACAATAAAAGACTTAGAAAAGACAATCTCAGCTCATACATTCATTGTAAATCATTATTGGAATTTTCTTCTTCGAACTGTTCATGAATATTTCAAGTGTATTTCTGAAGTTATTTACCTCATTATTAGTAAATGTTGCCAATAAAACATGTTTCATAATAACCATCGACAAAGCCGAAATCTCAAAGAGGGTTGTACATCTCGAACGCGTACCTATATGAAACGGATAAAAGTGGTGCTTATATAATGTTTCCACCTTTTGTGATATTCTACTGGCATGCAATTTTTCCAATACTCACTGAAGATCAACAATTTTTAAAATTTCTTTCTCTTCCCGTAACAGGCAGAATAATCTAGCTCATCGTGTCTATACGATGTTTTTATACCTAATTATCCAATACCTCGAGTTAATTGTATGAATCAAATCTCTGTAAGACGGAATGCAATTTCATGCTTTATGGAAACGTGATGCCTAGGTAACATTTTGCTGGCATTCGCCATAGACAATATATCAGCAAGTTCGTTATTATCGCACATATAGTTAATAACGTAGGATCGGTTTTATTATGACTCATAATAAGCTAATAACTTGTTTAAATGTAAATTAATGTTAATAATTAAAATTATTAAAGTCTTTATTTTCAAAAATGTATTTATTTATATTTATTTTTATATCTACTAACGTCAGTTAAAAGAAACACGTGGTATATTTTGAGTTATAAACTTCAATTCATTAAATAAATTAGAGTTGAACAATTAATCAAATTTTAGTATGAGCAAATGAACAATCCAAATAATACAGAAAAGTTACTTAAATATCTATAGTATAGTTCTAATTTCTTTTAATGTAATTTACAAATTGAAATCAATTTTCCAATGAAAACTTTTTATCACTATAGTTTTACCTTTTACTTCGTGAAATTCACTTTTGCAATTAAAAAATTACAATTACATCAGGAAAATAATTTTCAAAAACGTAGATAAAACAAACTTACTCAAATTTTTCAACACATTCAATCGTATAATTATATAGACAATTTAATCATTTAAATAATGTATGCAGCTATCTTTAATTTTAGTAAATTGTATTATTTGTGCAAATAATTATTTACAAGAGTAATTCTGCACTCAGATTAGATAATACATATCTTCATAATTAGATAATACATATCTTCTGGATTACACGAACTATGTACTCTATAAAAAGCTGAAGAAATAAAAAAGTTTTGGATGGGAATAATTTACCCAATATTTTCTTCCACGTCAGAAAGTTTTTTAACAGATGGGTTAAACTAGTTTAGAATTTGTTAGATTTTATATATAGGTAACAAATTATATGTTCATGTTATACCTACAAGACACATACAATAAAAAAATGATGTAGTGCATTATTTAATAAATCATAAGAAGTCATTGTTTCATTGTGGGCCAAAACTTTATCTGTTGACAACGAATATAAAAAAAATCTAAAGTTGCTGGAAAATTAAAACAGTTCTTTATAATAACGTGAAATAAAATTACAATCTCTTAGAAAGAATTTTTCGTATAATAATAACTAGACATCGGAAACTTTGTGGCAACAATCAAATAAATAAACGGTAGTAATCTATATTATGCAGCAATACGCGTTGTAGTAGTAGACATCGGCTAAACTTGTGGTCAAGCCATGTGCCGCTCTATGCTCACAATGCACAATGCTAATGACTACCCTATACTCGACCGAAGTCAGGCATTAGGGTGCCACTAGATACGTATCGAATAAATTGATCGATGCGAAACTTCAGATCAGAGGCAGACATGTACATGTTATTGTACAATGACGCGGATAGTGGGATTACTAAAATGCGAAGTAATTAATGTTTCGCCACCATTAATAAAAATAACATATAACATGTTGAACGGTCATTTTTGTTTTTGAAATGTGTATTTATCGAACGCCGAAAACGATTAACCGTAGAACACATACGATTAGGACTACTCTTATTATTTTCTTGTTAGAAATCAAATCAATTGGTTTAATCTGTAGAATCAGATTAGTAACAATTAATAATATGACATTTTTTAGAACATTTGTCTTAATTCTAAACATCAACTCTAAGAAGAAACAGGATATATTTATTTTTGAAGTTACTATTAATTCCTGGAATTGTTGGCTACAAATTGTATTAAGGTTAGGCTATAAACAGAAGTATAATAATTTTATTTTTCTTCGCTTTTCCTCACTATGTGTAAAATTCATTATACATGCTGTGTTTATACTTAAGCATTATCTAGTTGCACTTGTAATTACTTTTTCTGAAGCAAAATTATAATTCTAATGTTTTCAACTGTTATTAATTTATTAACCAAAAAATTTGCTTCAGATTCCATATTAGAAAGATCGAAGAATTCTTATGACAATCACTTTTACATTTTGTCCATATGTCGCTTACGCCATACAAATACATTAAAAATACATTATCGTAAACCTTTATTCCGTTGGAATTTTGTTGATATAGAAGTTAAATCCTAATTACTAATAAATGCAAATACAACCTTAGTATTGTTGTTGAGTAAAACTTGCAAAGGAGAAAAACAGCAAAGTTTACTCCTAACTAGGCTAAGAAATCAAAATCTACCATCATAAAAGGGGAAAATGAGGACCGACGAGTTATGTATGGCAGTTCAACTTTCATACTGCGTTGACCCTCTTAAAATGCGCTTCTAATGAATGGGTGAAGATAAGTTTCAATAATGGTGGAATGAAACTCTAAGACAGAACCAGCAAAGTTCTTAAAAGGATCATTAATCAAACTAACGGTGGATCTACTCACTTAGAGTCGGACAAGGATAGTTGCATACTTTCTAAGAGGACACCGGGGGATCAAATCAGAAGCTAATGGAACGTTATCGTATCGGACCGGGTGATTAAAAGCTTCATGTAAATTTTGCCGGAAAATAGCAGTTCGTATTGGGCAGGCGTGAAGGTCTGTAGTAGTCTCCTTACCGTAAAATAAAGAGACGCGTTTTTTATTTTTCATTATGAGAAGTTCTTCAAGGCTATGGAAACTGGCTAGGATAATAAATTATAAATATAGAAAGGCACATTTTCGAAATGTCATGGTGAGATTCACGTTCAATATTTAAAATATTGTAGATTTTTTTAATTTTTATTTCATTTTAAATTTACACCATCCTACAGTCACATGACCAATTAGAGGATGGTAATTACAGAATATTACAAATGTATCTGAAAGATTATCATAATTAGGATATAATCGATCACGCACAAGTAGAAACAAAGTAGTTAATTAAAATAATTGTAAACTGCTAACATATTTCATATATAAAATACAGAGGTGAGAATTTCAGTAAATTAGTACGCGGTGTGGGAAGATAAAAAGTACAAATGTTACGAGATTCTACTCTTGGAACGTGAAAACTAATTAATTCAAGTAAATTTGGCCAATCAATTTTGTTCTGTATAAGTTTATTGATAAAAATTAAAGATTGAATCCTTCTACGATCGTACAAACTTAGCATAGAAATTTTTTTAACAATTAGCTCTGAGGTATTCCAATAGGTGGGTACTGACCATCCAACTTAAATAAGACAAATGTTAAAAAACGCATTTGAATGCTCTCCTTGTAAATACTATAACCCGGTTGCCACAATAGAGATGCATATTCTAATTTAGACTAAAGGTAGGACCAATGAATTATATAAAACCATGAATGTGTCAATATTAGCCAAACCTTGTGAATTTAGGATAATAAATCCTAACATTTTGTAAGCAGCATTTACCACTTCGTTTACATAAGAACTAAAACATAATTTACCATCAAATATATCTCCCAGATCTTTAAGAACCGAATTTGGCCTGTTAAGAACGAAAACATCTAAAGTATAATTATACATATAATATTGGAGATATTTTTCTTGAAAAAGTAATTATATTACATTTTGAGTTGTTAAGCAGAAGATTATTATGGACACTCCATTGGATTATTTTATTTAGATTATTCTGTAACTTAACTTAATCATCGACAGTGTTTATTGCACAAAAAAATTTCACGTCATCTGCGTAAAGAAGATAGGAAACATTGAAATCAGACACAACATCATTAGTAAAAAGTATAAATAGCAGTAGCCCAAGGATAGATCCTTGGGGCACACCAGGTGTAGTACAAAAGTTTTGCGATTTAAAACCACGACATTCGACATACTGTTTCCTGTCTACTAAATAAGAATAAAATAATGTAAGTAAGAATGACGACAAACCAGCTTGTTTAACTTTTAATAGAAGAATAGAGTGATTCAACTTATCAAAAGCTTTAGAGTAATCAGTATACATTACATCTATTTGAATATTATTATTATTAACATACTGAGCGATAAATTGTTTGTTATACAAAGTAAGTTCGTTACCGTCGACCCATTTTTTATGAATCCATGCTGATGAACACTAATCTACCTCTAGATATAGTAAGTGATGTTAGGCAACTTCAAAGACTTTGGAAAAGATATTTATAACTGCTATAGGTTTATAGTTTTCGACATTAGTTTTATAGCCTTTTTTAAATACAGGGCATATCCAAGAAAGTCTCGAGTTATCAGAACTGGGCAGAATGTTAAGGACATATTAAACAACACAATATATAAAGGCTGAGATACCATCGGGACCCTTGGTAAATTTTGGTTTTAAATCTAATAGAGCTCTTAAAGTATCATCGACATTAAATTCATCGGCATGGAGAAATTGAGTTAGAGAATCAACTGAATCAAAAAGATCTACATTAGGGGGAACTATAAAATGAGGCAAAACCATTGACAACGCCCTCCATAGAGTTTAAATCTATTCCATTATCACACATATTATTTGGTATAGTAGATTTGTTTTTCTTAGAGTTAATACGAGTTTATGACCAATAGGACTTCGTATCAGCTTTGAATTCAACTCAATACGCCTCAAATAACTTTTGTGAGCTAGATCTATCTCTTTCTCAAGTCTATTTCTGGCAACTTCTAAATTCATTCAGTTCATTACACAGCCCCACAAAAAAAAGTGGCAGGTCCGAAAGACAATACTATGGTATCCATATGGTTTTGGGGTCGCTGAATTCGAATCCGGTGTCCGTTTGACGCGATTAGCTCTGGTTTAAGGTCAGTTCAAGGTCAAATATAGGAAATCAATCGTCAACAAACTAAACCTATGTATCTATACGTTTCTGGGGTCGCCGAATCCGAATCCGGTGTCCGTTTGACGCGATTAGCTCTGGTTTAAGGTCAGTTCAAGGTCACATGTAGAAAATCAATTGTCAACAAACTAAACCTACGTACATATACGTTTTTGTAGTTGCCGAATCCGAACCCGGTTTCCGTTTGACTCGATCAGATCTGGTTTAAGTTCAGTTCAAGGTCAAATGTAGATAATCAATTACCAACAAAGTAAATCTACATATCTGTAAGTTTTTGGGGTCGCCGAATCCGAACCTGATGTCCGTTTGACTCAATCAGATCTGGGTTGAGGTCAGCTCAAGGTCAAATGTGGAGAATCAATTGAAAACAAAGTAAACTTACATATCTCTACGTTTTGGGGGTCGTTGAATCCGAATCTGATGTCCGTTTGAAGCGATCAGGTCTATTAAATACTTTCTAATAGAAAAACTTCAATCAACATACGAAAGATACTTATACAAATATTTTGGTATTAAACCTAAGTGAAAAATTTGATTGGGTTTGAGCAGAAAGAAAGGTTTCACCAAGATTTTAAAGAAGGGAGAAATTTGGGTGGCAATGAAACTATCACTGATATTGCTAGTGATACTATTGATGACGAATATATTCCATATCACGTTGTGAAAAAGACAGGAACAATATCACACAAAAAAGTAAATGATGTTCAAGATTTGGGCCTGGCAGAGAATGGAGCAGAGTTTGTAATATCATGGCTAAAAAAAAACTAAGCAAGCTGGAAAAGTGAAAGCTTTTTACTATCAGCACAGAAATAAGGAATATTTTTCTAATGATGAAGAATTTTCCTTAGGTTACTACAGTGATATTGTTGGATGAATCACTTCAAACATGTAGATGCATAGGTTTAGTTTGTTGACAATTGATTTTCTACATTTGACCTTGAACTGACCTTAAACCGGAGCTAATCGTGTCAAACTGACACCAGATTCGGATTCAGCGACCCCAAAACCATATGGGTACTATAGTCTTGTCTTTCGGACCTGCCATTTTTTTTGTGGGGCTGTGTTATTATTAGTTTAGGAAAAACCTTTTTTTATTTTGAAAAGAAGAATTAATCCTTTATGGGAATATGCAAACTTTCTCAGACTTCTTAATTTCGATTAAAGCATTGATTTAAATTGTGATTGATGGAGTGACTGCTAAAAAAGTTTATTAGTGTTACAATATGTTGCTTTTTACTGAAAAAAACAGAGTGCAGATATTTATTAGACAACAACAGAACTAGGGTTTGCAAACAAATGCTACACAATTCTTATCTCAAGTTGTCGCGCTGGTTGCGGCTCTGATGGAATACCAGAATACGGCTGACAAATACACCGACAAATTCCGTTCCTTCATACATCCCAGACCAGACTATTCTCCGCTGAATTCCCTTTTCTTTCCGCGAGTAGCTTGGGGCTTAACTAAATTATGAGCGTGGCGTGCTTTATTTGCGGCACTCCTTAACGATGCGTTCATGTTTTATGTATCTCTAGACGCTGTGCGGGTACAGCTCCTCGGACTGACCCTTAACAAGCGTCCCTGAGTCATAACGTTGTGCCAGGAATGGGGGCGCGACGGACGCTGGCTTGCGAAACTGCTTGGTCATGCTCGGGGTGAAATTTATCGCACGTAATCGTCTCGTCATACGTCGTTCGGGAAAGGGGGGTAATATGTTTACTTGGGAAAGTACCCTTGAATGGCATATGAAAGAAATAAGGTATACGGGATGGTCTGAAGTTGTTTAACAATAAATGACTTTATGATCTGCAAATAGCTTTATACAATGTAAATAGTAATAATTTGGAATGTTCTATACGTACTGGCCCGATGTTCCTGTCTGGATTATGAATTGTAAGGCACTAGGGTCGATGTTTGAACACCGCTTATGATGAATCCGCGGAGGTCCTGCAGAGTTGACCGCCTTATGTTTGGATATTTGCCCATTTTTGGAATTTGTTCGCTTCGGACGGATTGTCGACCTATAAGTGGATATGGTAGTTCATTTTTGTGTAGAAGTAGAAACAGAGATTTGTGATGAATGTATTAATAACTTCCATATTGATTTATGGGAAAAGAATAACAATGTAGATTTAGATGTAAATGATAATATTGATTTTCATGTCAAATCAAAACTTATTCAGAACTTTACAAATTACTATGTTAATGCTGGGGTTAGACCATTCCCAACGTAGGATTAATTACACAGGACCACAAAAAAAAAATGAGTAAAGGGTTCCTTGAACCAGACCAAGTGGATTACATGTTTTTTGGGCCGCTGAAACCGAATCCGAAACCTGTTTTGCCCCATCACGTCAGCTTTTTTTTCTAACCTCAAACAACCGCTTGAAACTATGAAACCCAACAATATCAACCTTTAAACCATATAACCCTATACTTTCATAACTCAATAACCTTGAGATCGATAACCTATAACTCTAAAACCCATAACCTGAAAGTATGTAACCTCAAAAGTCATGCAAACATAAAATGAGCAAAAAAAACAAAAAAACTTACAAGCTAAACCTAAATCTCAATCTCGAAGAGTTTTAACTTGAAGTGATGGATGAATAGAATTATAAAGTTAAAACTCTCCGATATTGAGGTTTCAGTTTTGCGTGTAAGTTTTTTTGTTTTTTTTGCTCATATTGTGTTTGTAGTTTATTGGGATTTGAGATTTATGAGTTTTGAGGTTATACAATTTCAGGTTATGGGTTTTAGAGTTATAGGTTATCGATCTCAAGGTTATTGAGTAATGAAAGTATAGGGTTATATGGTTTAAGGGTTGATATTGTTTCACGCTGTTTTTTGAGGTTAGAAAAAAAAGCTGACATGATGGGGCAAAACTGGTTTCGGATTCGGTTTCAGTGACCCAAAAAACGTATAATCCACTTGGTCTGGTTCAAGGAACCCTCCACTCGTTTTTTTATGGTCCTGTGTTATGAAACGAAAATTATTGTAAAACCAGTACATGTAGATCCTTCGGAAATTTTCGAACAATTGAAAATTTCATATGAAGGGCCTTCTCGATCTATTTTTGCCGGAATTGGCATCGCGTAGATTCGAAAGTGGAGTGAATTCTTGAAATGCGTTCGGGAATTGGAGATCGACAGTAGAATCTACTGACTGAATAATCTTGTATACCTAATACTAGTTGCTGATTAGAACCGACAAAAGCGATTGGTAGTTGCTGTAGAAAGTTTTCTGAAGATACGCATGTTGAAGGATGGATAAAACATCTGAGAATTGGTATCATACAAAATATGTAAAAGTTTCGAAGGGCATATTATATACAGGGTGGTCCAGATTTTAATAGACAAACTTTGGGAAAGTACTAAACAACAAAACATCACGTTGCTCTATGAACATAGGCGCAGAAAGCCACCGTTTACGAGATACCGGGCGTTGAAATTATCAAAAATAAAACAATTTTTTGTAAATATCTGGAAAACCGCTTCATCAAATTCATCCAAATTTGGTAAGTACAAATTTTTTTTAAAATATTTCTCCTAGTTCTGTATGTACACAGTCCAAATAAAAAAACCAGTGGCGGAGAAACAAGGACGTTGTTTCCTTGTTTAGAGTAAAACTTTTACGACACTCAATTAATTGATAATATGAATAAATTTTATAACGGTCTGAAATATTCCGGATGAAAAAACACTCTTTTATTTTTGTCGAAAAGTGAATGGTTTACGAGTTATGAGACATATTATCCAAGTAAATAAAGCGTTGAAATAGGGGAAAATAGAACGAATTTGGGTGGTCCAGATTTTTAATAGACAAACTTCGAGAAAGTAGTAAACAACAAAAATTAACATCACTTTGCTCTATGAACATAGGCACAGAAAGCCACCATTTGTGAGATACAGGACGTTGAAATTAACAAAAGTAAAACAATTTTTTTAAATATCTGGAAAATCGCTTCATCAAATTTATCCAAATTTAGTACAAACTTGTTTTCAAATATTTCTCCTAGTTCTGTATGCACACAGTCCAAATTCAAAAACCTTATTTAAAGTAAAACTTTTATACCACTGAATTAATTGGTAATATGAATACATTTTACAACGGTCTGAAACATTCCGGATGAAAAAACACTGTTTTATTTTTGTCGAAAAGTGAATGGTTTACGAGTTATGAGACATATTATGATGCGGTTTTCCAGATATTTAAAAAAATTGTTTTAATTTTGTTAATTTCAACGCTCTATATCTCAAACGGTAGCTTTCTGCGCCTATGTTCATAGAACAAAGTGATGTTACTTTTTATTGTTTAGTAGTTTCCCGAAGTTTGTCTATTAAAATATTAAACAAATATTTTCTTAAAAGGGAAAAATTAAAAAAATATGAAAAGCGTGTATGTTATAGACATTTATATGTTATGGACATTGTGATTAATTGGGACACTATGGATATTGACTAGAGTAGTTTTTTTATCACATTGAGTAGTACCTATGCATAATGCCCGGGTATTGTGATGTAGACCTCATGAATAAAGTGATTATCTGGTCATTATGAATAATGCTCAGGCATATGTATTTATCTGTTTAAAACAACTAGACCTAGCTTAAGACACATTTATTTAAACACATGAATATGTGTTATGTATCGCATTTCGTAAAGGGGTGTAATTTATCACACTAGCTGGTCTTAAGCATAGTGCCCAGGTCCAAGTGATGAATTTGCAAATATTTATCACTCTCCCAACAGCTCTAGTCATCATGCTAGTGCCCGGTCAATAGTGGTAGCGATAAATTTACAAATATTTATCACTACCCAAGATTTCCACTCATAATGGTACCGACTTTGTCCATATACTACATTAAATATGTGTAATGTAATTCTTATTCAACATATGTTTACAAGGCATTCGACAAATGGGAATTCGTACTATTTATAAAAATTTTAAAACGAACATATTTGACAACATGGATTTATGACTCGGCCGCTCGACGTGCCTTAAGTAATTTTTTATACAACCCTCCCTACGCACGTTTGTGTGCGGCGACCCTTCCGCTAAAGAAAAAAAAAACGTATAAATCACGCGACTTTGTACCTTTGTGGACATTTGCTAAACAGAAAAATCTAATTTGGACACCATTAATAATGTAGTGTCGTCGGCAGACAAGGCAAAGAAAACTCAGAAAAGGAAATTTGAATATCAAATTTAATTCTGAGAGAATTTTAATGCGCTTCGCGAGGGACCTTTAGCTTTTCTCAACATGCGAAATTATATAGCTCACGAATACACTGTCCTCGTTAAGTATGCATACGTTAATGGTGACTATTTAATGCATATGTTAAGTTTTCTGAAACTGAAGCAACGTAGCAACTCATCACTTCTCATTTGTGTTGATATAAAATACTAACCTCAAAATAAAATATATTCCGACGCAAACTTGCTCTATTTTAATATGGAAAATATTTCTAAAACGTTTTAAAAAAATACAGCATATTTTCCTTATTCAGGCTGTTTTCTATAAGTCTATGTCATAACTTTAAAAGCTTGTTGCTTAGATCATTTAGAACCAAAAGCATTACTGAAATTAAATTAAAAAAAATTAAATAGTCCCTGTCCACACAATTATTACCTTCTCGTCGTTGTTGATTGGTTGGGCTTTGTTTTTCAGTAATTTAATATATTTTAATTATTTTTGCTTAACACGTTTTATTTAGTAAATAGAGAATTTTGATTTTTTTTCGTTCGTCTTACAATCAAATGAGTTAACTAATTCATAAGTAAAGAATTCATCGAGTTTGTTTACAACTGGAGAAAATACTGAGGAATATTTTCATTAAACACCAGATTTTGACACCTCTATGTATTTTGGAAATTGGATAAATGAATTCAATATTTCCAAGATGATATTTCTAAGAGAAAAGATTTTATTCAATTTATTTCAAAATTTAGATACAATGTAGTCTATAAAGATCAACAAGCCATATTTTTTTTAGAAATATAAAAAGTCCAATGCTAATAGTATTTTGGATTTTGATTATATTTACTTATAGTTTCTATTTTAATTTTATTAAATAATATGGATTTAATTCAAGTATAAGTTGATTTTATTTATTTATTTATTTTTATTAATGTCCAACAGAATTTGATAAATAATTTTGCTTTTCGAAGAAAATAGAGAACATCTTTTTTATTTTTCTCAAAATATTAATTTTTCATGAAGTTACAGACACCATTATGAAGTTTGAGAAATATGTCATTATAAAATTCAAATTTTGATAAGTATAACTACACAGAAAATTTTATTGTCAAAAATGAAAAACAAAAAATGGCTCTTTGTATCTTTTAGTTGATTATAAACAAATATTTTGTACAACATCGTTTCTTCAGAAGAAGAAATACTAAACGTCTAACAACATTTATGTTTTAAAACCACATACATTTTTTATTAGATAATGAAATCAATAAAATTATTAACACTTGAATATGGAAATTTAAAAAATTCAGTTTATTTGTATTGGCTTTAAAACATTTCAACGCTTTTAATAGGAAAAATGGATCTAGGAGTCATTAAAATTAATCTATTTTTCATATAAGATGTGTTGGTTATTCAAATATTTATGAAATGGTCCTTGTTACTATTAGTTATTATTTTATTCTTTAGTAGCTACTTTCGCAGGGTGTTAGAAGTTGGCTGCCTTAACAGACGATAAAATACATTAAAATAAAAAAACTTATATGACATGGGTCCTAAACTCAACCATTTCCGAGAAAAAAATTATCAACATCTCCAACTTGATGTACAAAAGTTCGATAAATTAAGAAATATTGACATAACTGTGTGCATAAAACACCATAAAATACAATGTTTATCACTTTTTGAACATCTTTATGCTTAATTCTAAAAAATAATTAGCGTTCTAATAAATTTAAAATTCGATAAAATTCATATCGAGCAATGTGACAACGGTGCGGCGGATAACACGAAGTACTAAGCTGTCCACCATTACGCAATTCAATTGGTATCTGGAATTGGACCGTGTCTGAGTGTTTTTTGCGTACCACGATTTCCTTTTATTGAGGTGTTTTCCAGCGAGTGCGTGCATCGAAAGTGGTGGTGGACTTGTGCGTTTAAAAATTACTCAATTTTGCCTTTTGGTAAGTACCTAAATTATTTTTAATACGTACCTATGANAAGAAGAAATACTAAACGTCTAACAACATTTATGTTTTAAAACCACATACATTTTTTATTAGATAATGAAATCAATAAAATTATTAACACTTGAATATGGAAATTTAAAAAATTCAGTTTATTTGTATTGGCTTTAAAACATTTCAACGCTTTCTTTTAATAGGGAAAATGGATCTAGGGGTCATTAAAATTAATCTATTTTCCATATAAAATGTTTTGGTTATTCAAAAATTTATGAAATGATCCTTTTTTAGTTATTATTTTATTCTTTAGTAGCTACTTCTACAGGGCGTTAGAAGTTTGACTGCCTTAATTTTAACAGACGATAGAATACATTAAAATAAATAAAAAAAAACCTTATATGACATGGATCCTAAACGCAACCATTTCTGAGAAAAAAATTATCAAAATCTCCAACTTGTTGTACAAAAGTTCTATTAATTAAGGAATATTGACATAACTGCGTGCATAGAATACCATAAAATACAATGTTTATCACTTTTTTGAACTTCTTTAAACTTAATTCTAAAAAATAGTTAGCGTTCTAATAAATTTAAAATTCGATAAAATTCATATCGAGCAATGTGACAACGGCGCGGCGGATAACACGAGGTACTAAACTGTCCATCAATGCGCAGTTCAGTTGATATCTGGAATTGGATCGTGTTTGAGTGTTTTTTGCCTACCACTATTTCCTCTTCTTGAAGTGGTTTCCAGCGAGTCCGCGAAAACTGGATTCGAAGGTGTCGTGTGTGAAGCATCGAAAATGGTGGCGGACATTTGTTTTGTACTTGTGCTTATAAAAATTACTGAATTTTGCGTTTTGGTAAGTACCTAAATTATTTTTAATACCTATGATTATTTGAATGACGTGAATCTTTGGGTATTAAAAGTCAAGTTCCTGTTTTAAGAGATTCATAATTACTAAAATTCGAGCTAAAATTTAAGCACAATACTATCTTCGTACTCCAAAATCAATACATTTTATTTTATTTATTTAAAAACTGGAAAACAATTGTGTCTTGAAATTTACTCAATGTTTCACAATAATAGTTGTTTACATTTTTTCCGTAGTACAAGTCTGCCGCGTACACACGTGGTACTGCTTCAGCTGTGTAGCGTTAGCTTAAGCGCTGTTGTCACGTTGGCGTTGTGATGAACCTCCCTAATATTAATACTCGCTGTATTTTGAAAACTGTTCATCTTACGCCCCTGTAATATACAACTCTTTTGTTTATTTATGATTATTCTATCTCATGCTGAAGTAATGGCAGTCAAACTTCTTACACCCTGTATAGGCTGTAGCTGATACAATTGGCTAAATTCTAATCCCATTCCATCACGAGTTGTAGAAAGAAAAGAAGAAAAATACTTTTTCTTTAATTTATGTTTAGTCCAGACGGTATCTGTTTCAAAGAGTTCATATTTGGGTGAATCGTATATCCACGGAGATTTTTGGCTTTTTGGCTTTAAAATATCATTAGAAATGAACATTTTTCTATGCGCATAAAAAACGTCGATTTTTACAATAATAATCATGATTCATTCGATTTGTGACTACTTAGTCATATTTTGTAAAATTTAATTACAAACATTTTTTTCCTCTTCCATTTTCGCCTAAAATGAACTCTTGAAAAGATACATAATTGAATAGGAAGAAAAATATGACATTTTTCGAATTTTTTAAAAAAATGGGCCCGCAAAAAGGAAACCCAACGTTTTTTTTATGCGCATAGAAAAATTTTCATTTCTAGTGATATTGAAAGCCCAAAAGCTAAAAATCTCCTTGGATATACGATTCACCCAAACCAAAACAGATACCGCCTAGGAAATTGATGGGAATGTTTTGTTTTATTTCAACACGCCACTGCAACAAAGTTCTCAATTGACAAATGAGCGCGCATTCTGCTACCCTAGTTGCCAACTTTGTCGAAAACAAAAACCATAGAGCATAAGGGTCTCCGTACTCTTACTTTGTGGACATGCCTTGTAATAAGATTGTAATTTTAGCACAAATAAAACATGCTTCGCGACTTCTACTTAGGCTCAGTAAACCAAGAAATGGAATTTTAATGTTACGTACTTTAAGCCTAAAGTAAAACAGTTGTACAAATATACCGCATATAGATAATTTTTTTCATTTTATTAAAGCATTGTTTTACCACTATTCTTAAAGAGAAAGGGCGCAACAAAATAAATGGCGACAATTCAAATTTCTTGCTGTACACCAAATAGGATGGGATCCTGCTTTCAAAGTTACTAAAACACTGGATGTTCTTGGCCTCAGTTAAGAGCCTTTTATAAGTACGAGACTAGAATAGACATAAACAATCCTAAACACACTAACTTTAACAAAGGATCCTAAAAGCAACAAGATATTCGGCGAGGGAGAGAAGAATAGGAGTTGATTGACTCTAGTGTAGGTATAATTCATTAACTAGGTAGGGGAAGCATATATAAGAGCAAGTCTTACAAATTATAATAATATACACTCGCGAACCCTTTGTAATTTTGGTAAGTACTTTTAAATAAAACCACTCTTACAGGTCCCTTCTTCGGAATTGGGAGTATTCTCTAGTTGTAAATGCACGTATTTCAAAAAGATAATTATTCAATTCAAATTTAGATAGGGTATAAAACAACATCTTAAAAATTGGCAGAAATAAATAAATTGGTTGTCATTAAAAGCCCCGAAGAAGACACTCAGAAGATTTTGTTATTTTTTGTTGATACTCTATACAAGGTGTCCCGTACATGTTTCAAAAAAACCTGTGTGTAAGTTTCTCACGGGAAAATAATGGGGGTAGTTCATGTAACGTTTTTTTCTTAGATGCCTTGTTTTCCAGATACAGTGTGTTTAAGTTGTTAGTTCCCAAATGGTATTCCCTGCTACCGAATTTCGACAAGTATACTTTTTTTGTAGTATGCTTTAGAGTTTACTAAACCGTAACAAATTTTAACATATATTTTTTTTTTGTTTGGATTGTACCCCTGAAATTACCTGTATCGGCGACACTGCTTTTCAGAAAGAAACCATTTGCACATTACTCTTAACGCGCACAGTTGATGTTCACTCGTGTACAAATTTTGACATTTTTATTTTTAGCCGATTTAAAAATAATTAAGGAAAACAATTTGGGAACTAACAACTTCAACACACTGTATCTGGAAAAGAAGGCGTCTAAGAAAAAAACGTTACATGAACCACCCCTATTATTTTCCCATAGTTGCACACAAGTTTTTTTGAAACATGAACTGGACACCCTGTATATCAAGTCAGGTACTGGATAAATGGTAACTAAATAAAACAGTTGTAAGTTGTTTAGTGTTTATTAGTGTACAATTATTGCTGTACTTATGGTGAATTTTGTGGCTAAAAAAATACGGAAAATTAAAGTAATTTTATTATTACATCCACAAATAGGGCAACTTTAGAAAATATGATATAGCATATAAAGGACTTATTGAATGGTGTAAAATGAAGAAAGTAGGAGACAAATTCAATAAAAATACACTTTTGGCTTACTTCGAAAAAAAAATGAAAGTTATAGTTAATTTCTCTGTGATAAAAGCTAGGTTGCAAATCAAGAACAACGTGGATACATGTATATATTACAAGCTAATAGCATTATTAAAGGAAAAAATTTAGGATATCAGACAAAAAAATGGAAAATATTTACTAGCGGACAAATTAATACATTTTTTAATGAAGCTCCAGACACCAAATATCTAATGATAAAAGCTGCAACAATTTTTGGTTTATTTGGAGTATGTCGTCGTGAAGAGCTTTGAATTTGAATTTGAATTTATTGGGTACACCAGGAAATAAACAGTACAATACAACAGTATCACAATACCTAACATCCTATTAGCCTAAAAACATAAATCTAGCCATATACAGGGTATCCCAAAAGTGACGCCCGTCCTTATGGGTTTTGATTAAGGGGAGAAAAACAAATCGAAAATCAATAGTGAAAAATTTTCCGATAGTTTTTCTTTGCTGAGTTATTCAAAAAATTAATCAAAAAACTAACAATAAACATTTGGGTTGGGTTATTAAATACTTATGTAGTTCAAAGCTGTATTTGCTGCAGCTGTATGTTTCTAAATGAAACTTACCATTGCCATTGCTGCATGACGTTCCGTTAGCAGTTAGACTAAATTATTGGTTTCAACATGATGGGCTCCATCACATTATGGTTTACAAATATAAAATTATCTTAATCAAAACTTCCGAGACAGATGGATTGGAAGAGGTGGACCATGGCCTCCTGGATCACCAGATCTGAATCCCCTAGATTTTTCGTTTGCGGTTATTTAAAAGAAAAGATTTTTAGTCCGTATATACGTCGCTGTCGCGTTATTAGACCAAGAGATGCTACAAAGAGTTCATGTTTAAATGTTGAATCGTGATAATCTTTGTCTTGAAGTAGAAGGCGACTTATTTGAACACCTTTTGTAAAAACAATTTCTATTATTTATGAACATTATGATTTTAGTTTAAGTTTTATTATAAAAATGTTTTTCTCTATCCTTTTCAGGTTAAAATAATCCCTTACACCCAGGTACAACCGACAATCAAAAACTATACTTATCTACTATTGGTTATAAATTATATGTCTTGGTTCCCATAAGCACAGACCTCAGTTTTGAGACAAAAAAAATAGATTTTCACTTTTTTATTTTATTGAATAACAACAACGGAAAACAATAGGAAAATTTTTCACTCTTAATTTTCAATTCGTTTTTGTCTCCTTAATCAAATACTAGAAGGACGGGCGTCACTTTTGAGACACCCTGCATTTCATATATCAAGCCAAAATAATGAATGAATCACACCTAAGTAAAACTTGTGTTGTGAGATTCATACATATATAAAAACTTTTTCTAATCGTGTTATAACTTCTATGACTACACCAAAAAAATGAATACATTGAATGGTGAATGTATGTTCATCAATTTACCAGAATTTTCTGAACGATGTTGAAGGACAGTATGCCAGGAGAAACTAATTATAAGAAATAAAAATCCAAAATCCGAGGGCAAGTATATCAATCACAAACTAGCTGAGTTTTCCATAATACATAAAGTTTATATAAGCTTTAAGTTCTCTTTTCAAAACAGATTTTTTTGAGATACTTTTCATTGTTTTAGGTAATAAATTAAATAATTTAGGACCAAGATACGATGAAAATCTCTGAGAATTACTTTTTTGCGAAGAGGAATGTTTGCAGAAACATTGGCCACAATACGAGTATTATATGTATTCGTTGCGTAAGACATATCAGAATTAAAAAACCATAACAACTGTCTCTGTGGAGTAAAGTCTGTCTTTTTGATTGATTTTTAATATACCATTTTGTAAAACCTCTAGATTATGCATTACTGATTTATATGCTTCATTCTATACAGTTATACAATAACTCATTACAGACACCAACAATGCATCATAAACCGTAAGAATATGCTTGATATCTATTACATCTCTGAGTTGATAAAATGTATGTGTTAGTTTCCTAAGCCGCTTCACTGTGAATTCTCTGTGATCTGTCCAGCGTAGACATTGATCAATCATAGCTCCAAAGTACTTAATATTTGCTACTTTATGAATTTTAGGACAAGAACAGCTAAGTTTATCTGTACAACTCCTCTTTGTATAATGAAATTATTTATAAGAAGTTGATCAATTATACTATTTGTAAACGCGATGTATAGTTGATCACTATATATTTTATTAACTGTAACTGTTTGGGACCTATTTTCTAAATAACTCTTAAAAACCTCTAAACTTAAACCTCTAATACCTACAGCCTCCATGTGTTGTAACAAAATTAGGTGGTTAACGGTATCAAAGGCTTTGGTCAGGTCCAGAAAAACCGCGAGACATATTTTTTGTTTGTCTAGTTTATTGACAGTATTACATACAAGTTGATGGACAGCGTCTTCTGTCGACATGTGTTCTCTAAAACTAAATTGATAGCACGATAATATCTTATGTTCTTCAAGAAAGGATTGTAATCTGATTTTTAATACTTTTTCAAAGACCTTCGCAAAGTTATTTATGGGAGTTATAGGTCAGTAATTATTGACACTTTTTTTGTCACCAGCTTTAAATATTGGTATTGTAATGGACTCTTTAAATGCTTTTGGTACCACCCCAGTGAGAAAAATTAAATTTGTAATAAATTGTAATTATCATTGGATGATATTGAAAAATCAGAAATCTCCTTATTGAGTCTAAGATCAACGTTCGTCGTAGTTTTTGTTTTGTTGGAAGAATTATTACCATAAATATGCTGCATTAAAGCCAGCCGCTATTACCCACCATCGTTTTTTTCTAAATTACGTTAAAGACAAATGTATTGTTCAACTTTTTAGGAAGATTCCTACTAATATTACTGAATTTCTGAAATTGCCAGATCCGAAGCAGTTTACTGGCCATTGTTTCCGAAGATCTTCGGCATCTTTGTTCAAGAGCTAATTTAATTACAAGAAAACGACATGGTTAAAAGTTTTTTTTACATTAGTGTTGAAAGTGTTTTTGACATGTAACATTATAAAAATTAAATTTTAGTTCACTATCAATTAATTAAAAATGTAATTATTACTGACAGTTTTACAAAGAAAATATTATAAACCAGTAGCTTTATGCGGTGACCATTTTTCTATTTAAAAAATTTAACCGGTCAACTGAGTAATAGGATGTTTTGTCAGCTGCGGAGTAGTTTCACAACTTGTGTAGGGAGATCAAAATAAATACATAAAGGAGAGTTTAATCGATTAAAGCAATCCGTACAATTTATTGGGATTGTCATAAAAACGATTTACTTTGAATTGTTTAATTCTACAGAGAGATTTGCAATTTATCAATTCATTCAGCCATATCTTTATTTTACAGTTATAGGTACAGTTCTTTACTTTATGACACGAAATATTAAGTGAGTACTAATAAAGCTGCTATATATTTTTTAAATTCGCCAGTAATTTTAGATAATACTGACTTTAGATTTTTCTCTTCATTATATTAAAAATGCTAAAATGTATTTACTTAAATAAAACGCCAACGTCTGTAATTTGCCATAAATATTATGAGAGAAATTAATTTTAAAATTTCGAGGCGATTTCCATCAGCTTTCAGCAATTTAGTAAAATTACTCGATCTATCATACTAATTATTTTTGCTGTTAGTACTTGACTCATTTATTTACCTTATTTGAAAGAGAATCGCCTTTAATTGTACCTTAGTTGTAATTTATTTAAAGTAGATACACAGCGGGGTAAAGCTTTCGCATACTTGGAACATTCTTTAATTTACCGGAGGCGTTTCAATGTAGAAATGGTTAATATTCGTTAACTTCGAGTTACTGAGAAGTACCTACAAATTATTATCTAACGTTTTTGTATGAAATATCCATTCTAAGTGTGGGTGAAATATAACCTTTAAAGTGTGTTATCAGTCGTCAGGTGAGTCACCAAACACAGAGCTTTTCGAACTTATTGGTTTGTACCTACTGGCAGAGAGTGACCTACTAATCTGTAGGACTATGAAAGCAAGATTAGTGTCGCTATTGGTGGAACTGGTTTTTAATTAATATTATTGTGGAAAACTACTACTCTGTGGACTAAAAACCTTTGTAATACATACTAAATACATTTGTCTATAAAATCACTAGACATATATAGAACTTATTAATTTATTTTTATCCCGTGAAAAAGCATAATCAAATATGGTGTGAAAAAAGACAAAAAATCCCTTTGTTGAGAGCGTAGCTGCTTCATTGCCCATATAAATCGCAGAATCGGGGAAGAATACCATGCCGGGCAGCAAGGAACAATAGTGGAGCTGAAATTATCCGAGTTAATTAACCGTTACTCACGCGGGTGCTGGTTTACGCCGTTGTTTGTTTTTCTAAGCAATTATTTTAATTTATTGTCATTGGAGTTTTAAGCTCTTTGGTATTTGTTCTGTTCTGGGAGAAATAAAACGAAAGAACCCCGCTTTGTGCTGTAGCCGCAATTTCCTCGAATTTATTACATTATAATACACCTCGCAGTATCCCTTTATGTGGGACAAATTTAACTGGGCATTTAGTTCACCCACACAATTAAATAGTTTCATTTATTTTTTTTCCGTCTCCGTTAGTTTTAAGTTAATTTTATATGGACCATTTACAGCGCTTATAACGAAGGTATAGATCAGTTATTCCACATGTTTTAAGGTTTAGAGAAAAATTGGATTAATATATCAATAAGCTAAACTGTCTAAATATGGTTAAAGTATACACATTGTCTAGAAAAAAGTACACAATAAATTTATAAGTAAATTCTCCCAAAAACTTGTATCCTAATAAATTTGTTAATGCTGAACAAATAGTCAACTTGTTTATGATGGACTGTTTATGTTGTTTGTGACTGTTTGTAACAGTATAGGTTGCAAGGATCTCGTTGTTTCCGGTAAAATCGTGGTTCAGGTTTCTGACATGAATCCGTCCATTGTAGAATTTTAGCAAGGTTTTGGGGTGTTTTTTGGTGTTTACCCAAGATTGAAGGGTTGCAAAGGTTGACTTAGTATTTGGTTACCTAAAATACGCAATAATCTCCACTCGTTTTAATGATTCTGCAAAGGAGATACCTACTGGATGAGTTTTGTCAGCTTTTTAGGTTTTGGGGATAGTTTTTGCCAATTTTGAGAAAACTAGAGGGCAGTAGCTTAGGTTTCTGGTGATTCAAATACCTAGGATGACATGGGCTCATTCATGGAATAGAAGCTCTACTTTTTTGTGTACGCCTATTAATAATTGTTCAAAATACATTTAATAATTTCTGAGATACAAATGATGTTATTCGGAAATCAGTTTAAATTTTATCAGAATCCAGTCGACAAGAAATTGATGGACGAACTGGAGAATTTAATTATTTATTTATGACTTTTTAAGATATAGGTACTTGTATATAGAGTAGTGTATTTAAATTCAAAAATTCGAAATTTTTAAAATATGACTTGGAAAATAGAATAGTAAAGTAGAATAGAAATTTATGCCAAATTATTATAATAGTGAAATGTCAAATATCTTTGAAAGGATTGAATATGGAGCATACTCGACTAAAAAATTCATCTTGTTTCCAAAACCGTTAAAATATACAGAGTGTTCCATTTCAAACAATAAAGTCTGCTTTCGGTACAATATAAATTATTTTTAAAGTTTCATCTACTGTCAACTTCGCACTCATCACCCTGTATAAGAATATAACACAATCTTGAAGTATTTCTTCTCTTAAATGTATGTTCTATTGACAGAAGAATTTACCAAATCCAACGTACTTTTTCTCTGTACTAATCTTTCTAATAAAGCTTCTCTATTTTCTCTTGTATGAAGAAAAGAATGAATAATAATTATTTACTATAGCTGCAAACACTGAAATTTTTACAAAATGTTTTCTACACTCTATTCCCGACGGTTTCGTTGCAGCGAAACTGAAGTTATTTTTGTTCGGTCGAATCCAATTTTCGCAAAAATAATTTAAAATTGTAATATGTACACTTCACACAATTCTTCAATTATTTACAACACTCAAGATTTAATATTTCCTGGGAAATATGGTTTCAGTGATTCAATATGTTTTAAAAAGATGTGTTTATTTAATATATTTATCATCATTCTTGGATATTCTGTCAGTCATTTTCTTTTCGTGGTGTTATACGTCGTGCTCTCGAATTTCTCCCTATCTCATTTACTATCATCCTCTGAAATAATTTTACTAAGTTCCTACTTTTCGCAAATGTATTTCTAGAGGCATCAAAAGGATATCAGGTGAAAAGAAATATGAACATTTATATAAATTTCACTTATTAATAAATTATTAAAATACTTTCATAATTTAACATAGTCAATGAACTGGATAATACATCTGTATGATCTTAATTTATTGTTGTAATATTTCTTTAAATGAATATAAATATTTTATATCTTTCACCAGATATCATTTTTAATGTATTTGCCTCTCTTAGAAGTAAATTTACTATACTTAGTAACTATGTTTCGGAGGACAACTGACTTATGAAGTAAAGATCAAATTCGGAGTTGCATGATGTATAATGGCGGATTGAATACTAAGGAATACATTAAATTAATATATATATTTTCTTTAAATTTCTGAATATGTTCCTCAGAATTATTATATTTGAGTTGCTCTAAATGATGATAGTTCGAGTTTCCTGTGAATAATAGATACAGGTTATAATTTATCTATTTATTTCTTCGAAATCTAATTTGGATCGTATAAAACTAACAGCAGATTTGTGATCAGTGTACTCGAAAACAGGATTATAGAAAATTTTTTGCAAGAATTTAGAAGAAATAATTACCGAAGAAGATTATTATTCAACTTTATATTGACGATAAAATGAACGTATTAGTTTTATAAACAAAAAAATAACTAATTTGGAAGTTGCGATAACTAATTTAAATTCCTACAGTATTGCAGATAACTCCACTATTGCCACACCAATGATGGTTTTCCTTAATTCAGGAGCCTGCATATTGTTACCTACTATATAGCAGTCAGTTTTCAGTATTCAGCGGTACACTTATCTAAATGACTATCTCCGTGCACTATGCAGCCTGCAACTCACTTGCATTTTGATATCACACTATGAATAGAAGTTGATGTATGTTTGGCAGAGAGGCCAAAGTAGGTGCTGCATTGAAACAATCATTTCAGGTTGACATAGTTTTAGTTGACTTGGAAAATGGCTTTTAGCATACACCTATATAAATACGTAACTTTTAGTTGTAGTGTATTCCTATAATATTTTGTAACCAATAATTGAATTTAATTATTAGTAGTTAAGCAGTAACAAGCTACTGTGTTTTATTTATTTATTTTCCATTATACTATGTGATTGGTTATCTTACTTTGAAAGCGTGAAATACAAGCAGTTGAAATAATATTCCTTAGAAGATTGAAATGAATTATAAAGAGAAGTATATACTCAAATACAAATAATAAGGGCACAGTTAAATATACAGGCTACATTAAAATATATTGAAAGAAGTCAGTTGAGAAGATGAGGTCATCTGCATATGATAGAAGAGTTAAACAGATACAGCAGGAAAAAATACAGAAAAGGAAGGTAAGAGAAAGGCCGAAGGACAGAATAAAGGGCAAAATATTGAGAAATAAAATAAAGACATAGAATGTGGCAAAAACATTAGCAAAAAATTAAAAAAATTGGTGCGAAATAACATTCTGATTATATGTAAATAGATGCCAAAACCACACACTTAACTCATCAATAGCAACAACTTTTGTCTCATAATTTTTTTGAGGACTTATTTTTGTGATGCATTTTGTACCCATAACACTAATGAGCTGTTTTTTCTCTTAGTCCAAATATTAAATATTAGCATGAATTAGTTTCCATTTTGGTTATTCCTGTTCTTTCTTATTCATTCAACGAAGCGTTTCCACCTATGTCCGTTCCAGTTTAAAAATTCTATTGGAGAGGTTTTCCAAAAAAATATTAGACCACTGTGCGGCTATTGATGAATTAAGTGCTTGACAGTAATTTTAGTTTTTGAAGGTATAGTACGACAAATTACCTCTTTAATTTTAGTTTTTTGTATCCTAACTCGCAATGTTATGCATACTATTTGATAGTAGTCAGTGAATCTATTTCATCAGGTATCTATTCTGGTCACTACCATTCGTCTTATAGTTAATTTTGTTCAATAACTCAGTTAGTATGTACGAACATGTTAAATCGGATTGTTATGCAAAAGGGTAACAATGGCAACTTTTGTTCCTCAAGAAGATTGTGGCACATACGGTATTATACAAGAAAATGTAACGTGTTACGAACCAAAGAGAGCTTTTACAAACTATCCAAAAACTTTGTAACAGGATATATTTGCTTGGAGTTATCGCAATTCAACGTCATACTGCAGTTCACAGAGAAATCTAAAACTATGGAAGAAAATTTCTGGTAATATTTCAGATGCATTTTATTATTCAATCCCCCATCCCGCAGTTCTTCCCCTAGATCATTGGATGATAAAAACAGCTCCTGAAAAGGAGTTTTAGTGATACTTTTATTCGTATTCAGCGACAACCAAAACCTTTATGCATATTTTCTTTAATTTTCATTTTTTCACACTCTCGCCCCTAAAATAGGGATGAAAATATTTTCATTAATTTTTCCATAACTTGTTTCCATTGAGCATCGATTCCACCATAATGTGACTTAATTTCACTGTATTTATTGACGATATAAGATTTTTGAACGAAGAAAGTCAATTTTCACTTTTTTTACCTATTTACCATTTCCACCCCCCAAATAGGGGATGATGACATTCGCAACAATTGTCCCTAAATCTGCATCAAATAAGCTTCAATTTTAAAAAAATGTAAAACGATTCGTTAATTCTTCTTCGAGATATCTGATTTTGACATAAAAAAATGCCGTTTGATCCATAGTGAGACGTCTATGGCGAAATTCTAACACAAAATTACCAAAGGGATCTTCTAGTAGGCGAGCGGTTCACCCCTAAAAAAAGACATGAACCAATGAAATTTTTAAAACAAAAACCTACAGCATGAAACATTTTTTTATTTTATAAAGTGTATTTTTCTGATAATTTACGTATTTTTTTATATTTTTCGGTCAGTCAATTGTTATAAACAAAAAAGTTGCAAAAAAAAATATTCGCCGAATGGCTTTGAAAACTTTTTTATTGTAAAATTGACCTAAATAAATACTTTTTGTTCTTTGACAAAAATTCGAAAAATGCTTCGTTTCTGAGATATTTACAATTTAATGTGAAAAAAGTAACGAAATTCGGAATTTTTTTCTCAAAAACTGCTGAACAGATTTTAATTCTAAAAAAAGCATAATAATCGGCAGATTTTCTACTTTAAGATATATATTTTTGATATGGGTCAATCATTTTATTGAAGGTCTAAAGCGAGTAAAAAAAGTTTTTTAAAGAAAATTATGATAACACTTCAAATTTAAATTTTCTTTTTACAATATCTTGGATTAGATTATATTTACAATAAACATTATTATGATTTTTTTTAATCGATATATGTTAACAGTACAAATGTTCAAAAGATCATTTTGTTTGGTTTTGTAGCCGGAGTAAGGTTTTTGCAAGTAATTAGTAAAATTTAAATATTCGATTTTTGGTTTTATAAATGGCTAAAATTGACTTGAAAGTTATACCAAAACTAAACTAAATAAGCTTTTTAAATCGTAAAATTAACCTAATAATAATAATTGACCTAGCGGTCTCGAAAAATAAAAAAGTTATTGGATAATTTATTGTATAGGATAATTATTTTATTTTTATTTTACAAAAATATTAAGAGCAATAAAAGTATATTAATTTCTTTTTTATTTAATTTTTAAATAATAAGTTTTTCGTTATTTTCGACAAGTTCTTGAGTTGAAATAAGCGTTTCATCATCAATTTCGGATGGAACATTCTGACATTCATCTGAGCACGCACAGACTGCACAGCATTCCAGGTTCGATGACAAACAGTTACAATTTTTCGTAGAACATTTTCCACTACATGAACAAAAATATTTTTGAAGCATATCTAACGCAGTTTCTCCTTCGAAATAATTAAAATCCAAACAACCATTTTCGATTTTCCATCCATGTGTCAATGGATCTAGAGTTACAATTTCACTATTTGTAGACTGTTTTTTTACTCGCTTTAGACCTTGAATAAAATAATTGATCTATACCAAAAAAATATATCTTAAAGCAGAAGATCTGCTGATTATTATGCTTTTTTAGAATTAAACTGTTCAGTAGTTTTTGAGAAAAAAATTCCGAAAATTTGTCGATTTCGTCACTTATTTCAAATTAAATTGCAAATATCTCGGAAACGAAGCATTTTTCGAATTTTTGTTAAATGACAAAAGGTTTTTATTTTGTCCATTTTACAATAAAACTGTTTTCAAAGCCATTTGACGAGTAATTTTTCTTGTTCTCCTAAAAGTTTTGTTACAAAGTTTTAGTAGCGACTTAATGTTTTCATTTGAAATACTAATAGAAATGAAATGAAAATAGAAATAAAGGAAGTACTTTATTATATAAACATCGTAAAAAGTGATTTCTCATTTTTTTTACCCTAAAGTTTTTATTTATTTTTAAATTTTTTATATTTTATATTTATTGTATGTATTTCAATTTAAATTTATGTGGGATATGATTTAATACTTTGTCGACATATATGTTCATTTCATATTTCATTTAGAAGCATCTTTATAGGGGTGAACCGCTCGCCTATAGTGCCCTAGTTTCATTTGACAAAATCAAATTAATATGACAGAAGTATGTACAGGGGTGTCTCTGAAAAAAATGGGACACATTACCTTCATATGAAACTTTTTGTTTAAGTATAATAATTCATTCTGTCATTTGACGAAATTTGTGATCTGTGATACCATGTATATTGTTTTTCAATAAAGAACTTTTGTATTCTTCCTTATTTTTATAAAGAACCAAATTAGGTTTTGAACAACTTCGTAATATTCTTGACAAACATGTTTCTATTCTATTTCCACAGCGCCTCCTGTAAAGCGAAACCTTGCGGACGTGGAGTACGTTAAATGTGGAAGGTGCAAATGAAAACTCTCATATCACACACCTCGTTTGGCACCCTCATGCATAGCACGGATGTATCCTTCAACCGCTGTTGCGGGCGTAATTAGTTTTTTCGTATTAACGATGGAAAAATTACGCCACTCTGCTCCACATTTTAGCATATTTTACATGCGACATTTCGGCTAAATACCGCGAAACGGGCTTTCTGGATGTAACGTTTCCTTATTTTTTTATTTTGCATAAAAGTTTCATTAGGTATTACCCGAAAAAAAACTGGGTATATTCACGTTATATGGGATGGCGCGCTAGATACATCACTTTTTATAAACTAGAAACTATTAAACTTTAAAAAAAAAATTATATTTAGTATTGACACGACGCTCAAAACCTCACAACATTTTTCCAACACCTCTATTTTCGAAAGAACTGAACACAAATCTGAGAAGAACCTAACTTTAAATAGAAGTCTAGATAGAGTTAGGTTAGGTAAGTTATTTTTATCACATAAGAAAAAAATAACCTGAGAACCTTAATTGTATTTAGAAATCATTATTAGAAAATTGATCTAACCTAATTTTATATTGACAGATAATTTCTTCATTCAGCTAGGTTGGGACAGATTTTTTTTAATATCTTGGTCATTTGCTCTGTTAAATAATCAAAGTATTTTATTGGACAAATGAGGACAAGGGTTAAATAAAATAAAATAATAAACTTTGAATTGGAAATGGCGAATTGAATTCCAAAGAATAATAAAATAAGATTAAATAAATATATTTTAACTTAAATTTCTGAAAATATGTTTTCCACATTCATAATTACGTGTTTTATATATTATACTCCGGTAATACAAGATATGGTCCCAATATTAGCATCATATAGGGTAACATATTGAAGTTAGGCCCAATATTTGGAAGATTTAACCAATATTGGCATCATATTTGTAAAATACAGGCGTCGAATATATACGAGTATACAGCCAAAATAATTCCTGTAAATATACAACCAGTAGATTTAAAAAATTAACATTCTGGTAATGTCGGAGCAATATTGGGTTTATATTGTCTGTAATATACATATACAGGGCGACCAAATTTTCAGGAACTGCGTCAAGGTTGTAGAAAAACGCTCAGACCCGTCGATTTTAGATTAAAGGGGGACATTCTTTGCTGGTATTTGTGACTCCGCCACTTTCACCCCTAAGCAAGGGTAAGCATCACCCCAAAATATTTAAATGGCATTGGGGGTGGAGTAATATTTCTTTTGAAAGCTCTTACAATTCTCTTTACGACAGATTTTGATGCTTGCCCTTGCTTGGGGATCAAAGTGACGGAGTCAAAAATACCAACAAAGAATGTCCTCCTTTACTCTAAAATCGACGGGTCTGAGCGTTTTTCTACAATCTTGACGCAATTCCTGAAAATGACTCTGTTTCGTTTTCATTTGGCCACCCTGTATAAGATTTATAACGAGCATTATGATAATATTTGGCCAATATGTGAAAAAAATATTTTTCCAATGTGTTTGTGCTGGGGTAGTGCTCAGTGTTTTGTGAGTATATAAGATATAATTTTAAATACATACTTTTTTCTCAAAAACTTGATTCAACCGCACAAAACTAACTTTAACAGGTACAGTAAAAAAAAATAGAGGTTTTGAGTCTTTTTCACTTTGCTAAATAATTATAAAAAACTGTATATATGTAATTTGACGCACATATCTTACAATATTTTGCATTATACCGGGTGGTTAAAAAAAGTTGTGATTCAAAAAACGATTTTTTAAAACCATATTTTAAAAGATCATATACGTCTCTAAAGGACCGTGAAAAAATGGACTAATTCAACACGATCTGCTTTCCATAAGTTTTCAAATAATGTAATATTTAATACCGCCACGGTAGCGTAATCGGTCGAGAGTGCAGTGGCAAGCATTTCTCGGCCGGACTTCCTATTCTGGTTCGGGTTCGATCCCTGGCGTCGGCACTGGTAGTCATGGATAATGGGTGTTCGTCCGCGTTTTTTCAAGTGTGACTCCCATCCGCATAGCCTTGGTGGATTTGGTGGTGATTTCTGAAGTGTGTTTTTTTTAATACTATTTATTTAAGACATTTAAAAAATACCTACAGGTGAAGAAAAACTTCATGTTTTAGAGGTATTCAAAAGCCAGATAGATACGCATTTAATTCAAAAACACACTAGCTAAATGTGATGGGTCAATTTTATTTTTAAACACTCCCCATCATTACTGACTTGATCTATTTAAATACACTAAATCTGCGATACCATTTATGGTTTATAACGAGCGTTCAAATAAAAACGTGGTCGAAGTTGGCTCTGACACATTGGACGTAGGGAGTAGCTTATAGCGACCAACTTAACCTCATTTCTCAACGAGCTGTATAGCAGCTGTCAGTTTCAATAACGTTAATGACTATATAACTTTATTTTAAAGAATAATCGTGATAACAATAACAAACAATTAAAGGAGCTGCGGAAAGTGTCCCCCTCCTTGTTATAACAATAAATTAAAGCAGCTGCTGAAAGTGTCCCCCCCTTGTTCTAAGCACTTTTCACACCTGTTCCTCAAAGAATTAAAGACATTTTCTAAGATGCTCGGGGTATTGTTAATTTCACGAATCTTGTCTATAAGTCGAGCCTGCAAATGGTTTAAATCAGGAATAGGCAGTTCAAAAATAGTGTTTTTAAGGTAAGGCCACAAAAAGAAATCACACGGCGTAATATCACATGACCTCGGTGGAAATTCATGTTCAGCATTGAGACTTATTAGTCGATTTTGGAAAACTTCCCTCAACATATTCATCGTCTCGCCTGCCGTATGTGCCCTTGCGCCATCTTGTTGAAAGTAAAAGTTTGTAATTTCGTTTTCTTCCAGCTGGTTAACAAAAGGAGCGATAATTTCTTCTCTATACCTTTGCGCAGTAAGTGTATTAAAAAAAATAGGTCTATAAATCCTCCTTCGATTGAGAGCACACCAAACTCCAATTTTCTGAGCGTGTAGAGGGCCCTCGACAAAAAAGTTATCTGGTTTTTCAGAAAACCACATTCTCATATTCTGCGAGTTTACGTAACCACTTAAATGAAACCAGGCTTCATCAGAAAAAAAGGTGATATTATGAAGTTCACCGTAGTTGTTTAAAAACCATTCACAAAATACAGCCCGTCGCGGAAAATCAACTTCATGAAGTTCTTGCTGACAAGTTAAACGATAGGAGAACAAACGCAAATCTTTTTTTAACACTGTGTGGCAGGTACCGACTGATACTCCCACCATTTGTGATAAAACACGTACAGAAGTTCTTGGCGCATTTTCCATTATTTGTTGGACATTTTCTTTTAATTCTTCAGTCCGCTTTTTAGGTCGGCCGCTTCCTTCTTTTCTTGTTACACTGCCCGTTTCACGAAAAACATTAACACAAAGCTGAACTGCACTTTGAAAAATTTTGTACTCAACAACGCCGGGAAATTGATTTTGAAATTCTATGAAACATTCCTCAATAGAATACTTCCATATTCCATCAATCTTGCGTCCATTTCTAAAGTAGGACTCTATGATAAACATTTTTGTTCTTGAGAAAACACCATTTTAAACGCTTTTTAAAACGAAAATATTCAAATTGATAGCGGCGATATAACGCTTTGACAGATGACGTTTAAGTTCATTTGCTATACGCTACGCCCTACGTCCAAATTTTCAGAACCAACTTGACCACGATTTTATTTGAACGCTCGTTACATGATGAAGCACCACTTTATTTCAGTTTCAGATTTGATATAAATAGCACTGGTACTAAATTCAAGTTTTTTTATTTATTTATTTTATTTATTTGGATAGTAGTACATAAAAAATAATTCTAAAACAATAAAGTGCTACAAAATACAATATAAAAATATTTAAAAGCATTAAAAAACGTAAAAACGGTAAAAGCCTTGGAATCAAAATATTAAAATTATACACATAAGAAAAACAACAAAAAATTATTAATAAAAGAGATACAAAATAGGTACAGTTAGTAATAAATAATGAAATAGGAAGAACTGATTAATTGTCCCATATAAATGTGCTTTCTCTATTTGTAAATTAACACACATATTAGTAATATTTATTTACAAATAATTTAAATAGTGATTTACATAAAGTTAAAGAGTTAAGTTTGTCTTTTTTATATTTTCGAGTATACCTACCTACAAAGGATATATCAAGTTTCTTTTAAGGACATTCTTAATTATTTGTTTGTGATAATACCTGCAACGAATGATATTATTAAATGTTATACGGAATATTTGCAGCGTATTTTCTTGCTTTCCTAAAAGTTTTGTTACAAAATTTTAGTGGCGACTTAATGTTTTCATTTGAAATACTAAATGAAATTAAATGTATAAATGAAATGAAAGCAGAAATGAAGGAAATACTTTCATTTTTTATATAAACATCGTAAAAAGTGATTTCTTATTTTTTTAATCTAAAGTTTTTATTTATTTTTAAATTTTTTATATTTTATTTATTTTTCATATTTTATATTTATTGTACGTATTTCAATTTAAATTTATGTTGAAATGAAATTGAAAAACGAATTAATTATTATCATATATTAGTTGTCAGCTATTAATAAGGTTATTAGAGAACTCAATAAATCAAATCGTTATTTACAGGGGATTAGACCACATAGATATACCTGAAAGGTACCCGGAGATAATAACAATGCACACAATAGCCGTCCAAAAACAATTTTTGGCTAATCGAGCACCCATTAACAATCAATTACTGCTTGCTGAACACACACACACACACTAACACAATTGTGTGAAAATTTGACATACGCCAGGTAGTGACATTGTTTACTTTAATCCATAGCGTAGAAGCAAAACTAATTAAGCTTTAATGCAAACCTGCCATATGCGCCGGTATTTATCGATGTCCCGTGGCTGTGGCGTGGAGCAATAAAGTTATTATCCTAAAATTCCGGTTACAAATGAGCGTAATGTGAGTTGATTTAAGGACATAAATCAGGCCATTGTCCCGAACGTGCCCACACAACTACACAGCGATGGTCTGGTAAATATACAGGACAAGCAATATGTCCAGTTATGTGGCTATCACTGTTCGAGAATGCACTCCACAATATAATATTTGTTCTTCATCTTAGTGCCTTGTGACAAACTACCGACTGTATGAGTATTGTGTTCGTAGATATTTCAAAATAGTCCAGGCGGTATCTGTTTTAAAAAGGGTATACTTGGGTAAAACGCATATGATCGGAGATTTTTGCTTTAACGGTTTCTAAATAACATCAGAAATGATAATTTTTCTATTCAAATAAAAAAAAACGTGGGCTTAATTTTTATTGCAAAAAAGTATAAAAAAATAGCATAAAAATTAATTTTTTTCTTGGATTTCTCGTCGACAACTTAGCAACTATTCGTTTTAGACAAAAATGGAAGAGGAAAAAAAGTTTTGTAATTAAATTTTGATCAAGATAGAGTTAGTTGCAATTCGAAAAAATAATTATTGTTGTTGCAAAAATCGGAAAAATCATTTAAAAAATTGCAAAAAATGCTAGTTTATTTGTCAATTTTTTTCAGACACTTGAATAATACCTAGGATCTTCATACTTTTCCCAATTAAACTTCTTAGTGCATAGAATCATCACACCAAATTTCATCCAATTCGGTTCGATAGTTTTTACATAATAATTGTTTAATTTTTTTATTTTTTTTAAATTAAAAAATTTTCAAAATCAAATTTCTAAAAATCTAAAGCCTTTGAATACTTGAAAATTTCACCACAAAAAGAAGAGCTCTCAAGCTTTAAAATGGTTTTTGAAAAATTCAAATCGGACGATTAGGTGAGCCGTGGTGATTGTTTAAACATTTTCGCAATTTTCACGCTTATAAACAATTGCAATAATTTAATGTTTTTTCAATTTTTTTTAATTTTAAAATGCGGTTTGAAAATACTCGGAAAGACGAGTATTTAAAAAAAAACTGATGATCCGCCCATTATTTTCGGAGTTATAGCCCGTTAAAATTAACCCTTGTTTATAGCAAAACTATAAGGGTTGTTTTTTGAACTAATAGGTTTGTCATTCCGAGTACTTTCCAGATATAAACTTTCAAAATTTGCAATCACGGGCGTCCCATTTAAAATGTCACTCAAAGATATTCAAGCCCGCATGAAATCAATGTGGTATCAGTGGTGGGGGGAACAAACACACTCCGATCTGAATATTCGAGTTCAAAACTGCGACGCTCGGAAAAATTTTACTTATCTCAGCTTCTAATGGACCAATTTCGATGATTTTTTTTAAATCGATGTCTCACAACTTAAAATATTCAATTATCATATTTTCAACTACCTTTTATTATTAATAATTTGACTTTTGACATGCCGATAAACAGTTACTTTAAAAAATGATTAATTTATTATATTTATTTATTTACTATGTTAATATTCACGACCAAAATTTTTGCATGTTGCACCATGTCGTTGATATTAATTAAGTATCCAAAAGATTCTTATACTTTTTTTTATAAATAAAAAATAAATTGTAGATAAATATTTTAAAAGTAAACGAAAAAATTAAAATTATAATTATTCACAATTTATGTGAGTAATAATTTTTAAAAGACTTTTAGAAATTTATCGTACAACTAAAAATTAATACCAATTTTCAGTTGTTTATTTAAATAATTATTGTTTAAACAATTTTATAATATTTAAACAAACTTACTAGTATTACCAAAAATTTGAAAAGAACATTCAATTATTGCAATTGTTTATAAGCGTGAAAATTGCGAAAATGTTTAAACAATCACCACGGCTCACCTAATCGTCCGATTTGAATTTTTCAAAAAGCATTTTAAAGCTTGAGAGCTCTTCTTTTTGTGGTGAAATTTTCAAGTATTCAAAGGCTTTAGATTTTTAGAAATTTGATTTTGAAAATTTTTTAATTTAAAAAATATAAAAAATTTAAACAATTATTATGTAAAAACTATCAAACCGAATTGAATGAAANCTCTGGTATAAAAATTAGGTCCAAATAGGATCTAAACTGTGTGATGTTTAGTTCGTCAACAATAAATGCAACTGTACCAGAATTAAATTTGACGCTTTTTTTATTTTAAAGTTATACAGTGATATGAAGTATTTAAAGGTACTACAAAAAAAATCGCACTAGTAGAAAGAGAGCGCTGGAATAACTTATACACCGTGTCCACCTAGTGCGCGTAAGTCCAATATCTAGGTTAATAAAAGATATAACTTAATTTTTTTTCTACAGAGTTGCCTACTTTCCCGAGCTGCACAAAATGAAAATATATTTGCATATACATATACAGGGTGTTCAGTTTTTCCTGGGCAGGTATCAACTTAATTTTTTTAAATGGAAACCTATATTTTTATGGTATTATCGAATTCTACGTGAAAAATTAACGGGACTTTGTGTTATGATCCCTATTAAAATATTGATAGTTTTCGAGATAATCAACTTTTCATTTTTTTTTCTTATGTTTCCTCCTTCTAGTAGTTGACATAATTTTGATTGTATGACAGCTAGAAATTATTTGTTTCAGGAACTGTAGTGTGAAGATGGCTCTTTCAAAAACCGTATCAAAAGTTGACCTGCGATATACAGGGGGCAAACAAAAATCGTGCCAAACCTGATAATTTAAAATTTGAAAAATCTCGACTTTTTCAAATAGAACACCCTGTGTTTTATGATTTCATTAGATGCCTTTCTGTAGACCCTACAATTTTTTAATAGCTTTCCCTATACCTAAGTTGCGTAGTTTTTGCAAAAAAAACATTTTTTATGTAAAATACCGGATTTGCGCCCGTTCCTTTGTCGGGAAAAATATTGTAAGGGTATTTATTTTAAGTTAGCTTGCGACTATCAGTATTATTTTTTCAAAATTCTATTCATCCCAATTTTTTACATACAATCATAATTATGTCAACTACTAGAAGTGACGAAACATAAGAAAAAAAAATGAAAAGTCGATTATCTCGAAAATTATCAATATTTTAATAGGGATCATATCACAAAGTCCCGTTAATTTTTCACGTAGAATTCGATAATGCCATAAAAATATAAGTTTCCGTTTAAAAAAATTAAGTTGGTACCTGCCCAGGAAAAACTGAACACCCTGTATATGCAAATATATTTTCATTTTCAGCTCAGGAAAGTAGGCAACTCTGTAGAAAGAAAATTAAGTTAGGTATATCTTTTATTAACCTAGATATTGGACTTACGCGCACTAGGTAGACACGGTGTATATTTAATTCTTGTTCTCAATAACAAATGAAATTAAAAAAAAAGTAAAGTAGAAGGCTTGCATATTTTAAATAATTGTACAAGCCCAATAATTATGAAAAGGCGAAGTTTAGTCAGAACTACTTCATTGCCATTAGTTTCGTTTAAAATAAAATGTTTTAATTTCTATAATGACATAAAGTTTTCATATAACCGTTAACAAATATAAGTTAATGAAAACCGACAAATGAAAACATAAATAGAAATTAATGTTACAGTAAAATATAATATAAATATAAACATAGATATATCAACATATTTTCACGTAAATAAGAGCCAGAAAAGTATTCAAAGTACTATATCCTCCACCTGTAACCAACAACGTTCATTAATATTCTGGGAGATGTGATCAACGTTTCTTAACCTGGAAACAAAAAGAAAACAAAAATTTTGAAGAGGATGTCTAGTTGCAGCAGCAGGACAACAGTATACCATAATGCAATAATTTATTATACTTAGATAAGACACAACTTTCACAGTTTCGTATATTACGGTTTATTATTATATTATTAATTACATTTTTTTTAGTTAATACTGAAACATGAACACACAATCCTAAATTAATATGGGATACGAAATAGTAACTCTGTGTAAGTGTCCTTAGACCCTGTGAAATCCACCTAGTTATTTACACTATTACCATCACACGTTACAATAAAACATTATATCAGATTTTTATCAAGTGCTCATAGTTATTTCTAGGTTTCTCGAGTGCTCAGATTCAAAGAAATTTCGTTTTAATTTTTTTCATGATATCATACAAATACATCTGATATGTTCTTTCACAGTTGCGGTTACAGGTATAATAAATTCCGATCATATTATTTATTTTCAACCTTTGCCAAAACGGAAACATAAATTTACCAAATTGTTCATCTCGTATGGTCCTACTGTTTCATTTCACAGGAATTCAAATTAGGTCTTCGAAAATATGGGACATACAACGGGTATACAATGTATACGGAAAAATCTGAAAAAAAAATATTTTGGATAATTATTAATTACTAGCTACTTACTAGGTAGTACTGGTATAATTCAATACTAGTTGGGGCATGCAATATCAGTAGTTAGGAATATTTACTGTGAGATTGGATACCTTTTGCATACCTAGACAGTCTATTTAAAATTGTCAATTGTATTTCAAAGAGATTTCATTTTATTTGAAAAATTGGAACTCATTTAAAAATTCTGCTTTTTTTGCTGTAATACAATTATAGACATAATGTTATTATTGGGAGTTAACAACAATCATTGATGTAGAGATTTTAAAAATCCTATGGTTAGCAAGAGGCATATTTTTACTTCACTAAATGTTCCGGATGGCATAAAAATACTGTCTTGAAATTATGAAACTATTAACATAACATTTTTTAATCAAAGAAATCATGCTTTATGCTTCTAGATTCACAGTTACACCAGTAAGAGTATCTACAAAGAGACAAGATTTAAACTAATTTAAAACAATAACGTAATGAAGGGAATGCATTTAAATAGCTGCACTAATTTGAAAGGAGCGATTTTCTACTCGCAGTAACACACAATTTATTAATTCAGAAAGTAGATAAAGACGAAGAAGGACTCGAAAATAAAATGAGAGCCTGGGCAAAGTAGTTAGTTATACGAAGAGGTAGTTTGCAAATAAAGTAGCTTCAGTTTGTGGAATTACCGGGAAAGCCGCCCTGCAATAGTTCATTTTGCATCACAAATTTATGCGGCAATTTAAACTTTCTGTTTACCTAGTCTGATTTTTATGGCGAAAATATTATAATTTTTGTTTTTTATTCGGGTGATTTAGGGATGCAATATTTCTTACAGATATGAAAGTCACGTAAAATACAATAAGGGAAATCAGTGACCCAAATCTCGATAAATATGATAAGATACAAAATATGATCAATAGACCATTGAGGGAAAGTTTGGGGTCACCTATAAATAATAATGTTTCCCTGCAATTTCTATATATGAAGGGTATGTTAGTGGGACATGTTCAATAATTTTCTGTGTAACGTTTCTATAATATTTTTTTACAGAAACCAACCAACAGTTGATAGAATAACAGAATAACAAAAATATCACACGCTGAATAAATAAAATAGAACTCTTGAGAACCACATAGCTTAAACCTCTTTTTGATTTTTTTTTCAAAGCCATATGGATTCACAATGACATTTTACATGATTGTTTCTATATTTTTTGAAAAGTATAAAAGTATAGAACGAAGGTTAGAATGAAAGAGAAGACATTAAAGTAACGTGCGCTTATTATATGGATGCATCATCCTTTAAATTAATTTTACAGTATCAGGCAAAGGGATGTGTACAAAAATGGGCAATAATCATTACGTTGGAACCCGCTGGATCCCCCATTAGAAAAAGTACATCCTTGTTTAATATCCCTCCATTATAATAATACATTTACTCTCAACGGATGCGCTTAATTTACCAGAATCATAACATGAAAGGATTAAGAAGAAAAATGACGCAATTAGCAACTACACTGATAAAGATTGTGGAAATTTACGTTGAATTTTACACATTTGTAATGGTTTTATACACAATATATAATACGTTGTGTAGAATTGTGTATTATTGTTACTCTACATTGTACTTTTACATTTTAAAGTAGATTGTTATAATTCTTTATTTTTTTTTCACTATTTGATGTAAACATACAAATATAAATGTGAATTTATAGTGACTTGTTTTAATATTATCACTTGATATCCTGTGCTTTTATCCTCTACAGAGAACTCTACTAGTCGACCATATGTTTAGATTCATTTGTTGCGTAGTAACGCAATATAGTATTTAAGTACCTAAGTTTATTAGCTGGAAAATAAATGCAGAAGTAAATGATATGGCTTACGGTAAATTATGTAAGTTTTCATTTAACGTTGTTGAAAAATACAAAAATCTGCATTATTATCGTATTGAACTTAACCTAACTTTATATTCGGGTGTAGGAATGTTAATTTTATCTCTTTAAAATCGGATCGGATGTTTTGTTTTTATTATATTTGTCACTTATAACTTGCAGACATCATATTTTTTATTTCAAAATACTAAGAAATCCTAAAAATCCCTTTTTAACAAAAAATCTGCTTTTTAAAACAATTTAAAAGGACCTGCAATTTAGATGTTTACGCTTTTAATGTTCTGCGTGCGGGTGCCCACTTTAAAAGTATTGCTGTAAAAGTGATAAATAAGAAATGCGGTAAATTTGTTTTCTTTGGAGAACACCAGTTCAGCAACACTTCTTAAGAAGTTTGCAAATATATCTTTTAAGTTTTCGAAATGAAAAATTGTTAGAATTTCCGTTCTTTCCTTTAAAACCAGTAATCCGCATTCTTGTTTACTTCGAAGAACGTCCCTCGCCACAAATGAATACAAAGTGAGATTTGCCACTCAAATGAAATTCTTATTTCCACAGATATTAACACTTCAGTTTGGCGACTTCAGTGGTGGTCTACAGCTTCATTATCGATTCGTCCGAGACGTACGACTTGTTAGGAATATAACATTTTCCGACTTATTTGCATTAATAATGAAAAATATTGGAATAATGGCAACCGAATTTTAATTAATACATGAAGTGGTTTAATTTTTATTAACTAAAACTTAAGAATCGGTAGAAAAACAGTTATAGTTTTTTGTATATACTGTACTAAAAAATGTATTTTTTGAGATGGGATGTTAAATCTTCCTTGAATAATATTTTCCCTCAAATATTTTTCAAACGCACAATCTCTCAGCTTGAAATATTGTACAATGTTTTTGACGGTAAAGAATGAACCACATCATCGGAATATATCCGGGTATTAGCTTCACCATTGCAATAGAAGAAAATAGTATTCTGCCGAGGTGTCCTTGTCAAGAGGAAATCGGACGGCACTCTAGTGCACAGCGCCAACACTTTTGCCATTTGTGAGCTAGAACACTTGGACGAGGAAGTACAGCATCTAGCTTCGTACAGGAAACGAATACACGAACAGAGATATTTAACAAGTCTTCAGGAGGATATCTAAGGAAAGGAAGCAGAGGCATATCTGTTAACGTCTTATTTGCATTTTGAGCACTTTTGGAAATGACTCATAACCAAAAATTAAGGATCGAATCGTCTACGAGTTATGTAGTGGGTACATGGGTCAAGTGCACACAGCAAATATCAATACCAGCCAGAGGATTTAATCTTCAAAAATAGCTTACTCTCTTTACCATGTCACATATGAATAACATTTTGGGTGGGATACAATCAACAAAGTATGTTACTCTCTCTCACTCATCACTGTCACTAATAACGTCAATTTAAGAATTGTCTTCTACCTACTGGCAGAGAGAGAAGTCTAAACCAATGACATAGTAACCATCCTGGAAATTCTTAAAACGGTAATGAATTTTTAATGTTTCAGGTTTATCAGTGTCATAAAAAAGGGGTGATAAATGCCTTTCTAAAAAAATGATACGCCACTGATAAATTACAACAATGATTGATTTTTAAAATTTTTATTCATATTACAATAAAAATCCTATTCGTTTTTTATCACAAAACTTACTGTCTGTTTAATAATAAAATATATTTATTAAAAATATTAGAGAATCAAATAAATATTCACACTGTTATTACGTGACAACTAATCGAGTTGGTAAATTTTAATTAAATGAAACATGAGTGTAGAACATTCGCTTCCAATATTGTTTTAATTTTGCTTGTTTTCCTATAGAGTTAGATTAAATATGACGTCTGATGGTGTCGATTGTAATATGCATATTGGTATCAATTATTGTAATACATATTGCAATTGGCATTCAGATTCGAATTATTGATGAACATTCATTTTCTTCATTATTAAAATTGTTATTCAGACGAAGAGATATAGGTATAATTCTACGTTTTTTAAAGAACAAACAAACGAAGTTATCAGTGATACTAATGCGACCCTAAAATATTTAATATGTCTCGCTTTATAATAAAACCACAGACTAAATAGCTATCGCCACAGACCGATACTGGAACAGGCCAGCAGTTTTAAATTTCCGAATTGCCCATAACCAGCAGAATTTTAGGAAGAATCAAATGCAGCGGCCCGCATTCTTACGTGTATCCCAGCAACATATAAACGACGGTTTGGCAATGTTGTCACGTGTACTTACGGATTTATTTTGTACACATTTTTATCAATGCCTGTTTTTTGCGTTACTGTATTTACTTAAATGTAGATATTGATAAAAATATTTTAAAGAATGAACGAATAAGTATCTATGTAGTCAACATAGACGATATTATGCAGCGGTTATTTAATAATAATTTGGTTAATTTTTTGTTATTGAAATACTGCAGAAAATATATTTCCAAATAAACAAAATTCGTAATAATATTTTAAACAGCTTGTTAGTATACATTTTTTAATATTTGATGAGAAATTTATTTAATATACAGGGTGGATTATTAGTACGTCGTGGAATGTAGGTACAGGACTTTTGTTTGTAAAAAAAACTAAATACAAATGTACGACTTTTCCTTTATTTCTTTTGACATCAAAATTTGCTGGCATAAAATATACGTTTAAAGTAAAAAATAATTAAAAAAATTTAAATTCATCCTTATTGAATTAACAAACAATGATTTTTATAACTAACCTTTACAACAACATATATAAGGAGAATATCTAAAAACGAAATAACATTAAAATACCTACAATTTTTACAAATTGTCAACATGCAAATGAAAATATACTTTAATTTACTATTTATTGCTTTAAAAACAAATTCAGAATTATCAAACATTTCGTCCTGTATTTTATCTTTCAAACAAGAAGTATGCGACGTCGTATAGCAAAAAGGCCGTATAACTCGGAAAAATAATTTTAAAAATCTCCCCCACATATCCTGGTTCTAATTGTCCCTTCTGCGTTGAATGCAAAAGGTCCGAAGTCCGTATGTGGAAAATAAATTTCGGAAACAAGAGGTGTGTGAGGTGATACAGTAAAAATGGTCTTATAACTAACTGCAACGGTGAGTTGAATCGAAAAAATAATTTAAAAAATCTCCCCTACACCCCTGGTTCTGATTGTCCGTTCTGCGTTGAATGGAAAAGATCCGCAGTCCTTATGTCGAAAAACAAGAAAGTTAGTCAAAAATTGCAGTAGTGAACGCATTATCTTATCTCTGTAAGGGATCATTGATTGATGATTTGTTGTTTTTTTTTTTAAATAAATTCCGTATTCAACTACTCCTTAAGGTTCCAGCCATTTTATATTGTGTTAATTTGTTTGAACACCTTGTGTCACAAATATGAGCACTACCAATGGCATCCATGATATGCAACACTTGTGTCAATAATTATTTTACCTAACTAAAGAAATCAACAGCAAGAGAGCAGTACCCATCTAAGGATACACAACCTGTATAAAGCAATTTTTTTAAATATAGGTGTTTTTATCGTACCAAACTGGAAGTCGACGCTCAAATCTAAAAACATTAATTTCAAGTTTTTGAATTCTCCCATTCCAAGGTCATATAAAATAAATAATTAATTAGGTAAATTCATAGTTTTAATTCTAACTTGATTTATTTTATTTAGCATTTATCACAAATGTGATTTCCGAACAAAAGATAAGTTCTATATCTCTTTAATTACATAATTAATAATTATCAAATTTATTTGGCAGTTATCATTTGGCGACAAAGCCACCGTTAGAACTGCCGCCTATTACCAAGTAGAAGAGTTACTAGTTACCACGCTAAATTTTATAGCTGGATGCCGGCTAAGAAGACCCTGCATCCATTTTAGGCTGTCAATTTCCATCATATAACCCGCAGTCTGTGGCGATAAGCTATATTGTCTGTGATAAAACAATCAAAAACTGATAGTATATCAAAGATTGGTTTTAATTCAGACATTAAAGTTTCAATTAACGGCAAAAGAAACAACTAGTTCAATTTCGTTCATATGAAAAACGTTTAATATTTTATGTCCACTATGTGTAAAAAATTGTTCATTTATTTTAGTCAGTTACTATATTTCTAGATTTAAAATCTTTTATACTTTTATCTTACTTGTTTTTATGTTATTTCTTTAGATTTAGTGCTATAAAAATAATAATTTAAAATGAGAGTTTTATACACTTTTGATATTGTATTGTAACTGCACCCAGTGTCTTTTGTAACAATTGATAGGGTTAGTTAAATTTGTTTTTTTTTTTCAGTTTTTTTTTCTTCATTTAGCCAATGTCATATTTATATTTAGTTAGCACATACGGTTGTCTCTGAAAATTAATGTTGTTTTTGTTACAATTGACTTCCCTACAATTCTAAAACCATAAATCTTTAACATTTTATTTGCTTAAAAACTACTAAATGTGTGTTAAATTGGGCGAAGAAAAGGGCAAGATTATATTAACTTATGGGCTGCACAAATACAGTTACTTAAAACAATTTACTAAAAGCAGCCGCTGAAGTTCTAGGAACGCTATAATCTTTTCGGAACGCTCTATACATAAAGTAAGCTATTTTGTGAAGCATTAAAGAGCACATTGTGTGCTAAACAGCTTTTAACAGCTGCAATATCTACTTTCATTTAATTTTGTAATATACACTTAACGTTTTCAGTAGAGATAATTATATAATAATGTTGAATCGTAACTTGGAGGACTAGCTTATTACGTATATAATAGTTTTAGTAATTTCTGTTCTATGAAACTACTTCAGTACGTCCCAAAATAATCCACAGAGTGTTTTTATGAAGTTAACGTTACAATGAGATTATAAAATAAATTAAAAGGTAGAAATAACTGTATTAAATGCGGCTGCTATAATTTTCTTAATAAAATATATTCCTTAGCTGCAAAAAAATTTAGTATAACTTTTAAATTCTTTTTTATAAATTTTGGAAAAAGCTACTTATAATTTGATAAAATAGGAGAATGTAGTGTAAAGTGGAACGAGAGACAATCTGGAGTAGTAAATAACCCTATACAGGGTGTTTCACGGTGACGGCCCATTAGAATTATTTCAGAGACTAATTCGATTTGAATTTTGAAAATTTGGGATACCGGGTTTTCGGACATGCCCTTCTCAACTAAAATAATGGCGTCCACGAACCACTTCCGGTTATACCGGAAGTCACCATCAATTTGCTTATTTTAAATGGAACACCCTATATATTATTGCAAATTTGGATTCTACGTGTTATTTTAGGTGGACTTTTATGAAGATTCCCTATTCCTAAAATGAACCGTTTTAGAGATATTTAATTTTTTTCAAAAAAATGGAGAGAAACAGAAGTGTTGGTATCAATTAGACGGGGCTGCACTTCAATGTCACAATCAATTCGATCAACAGCTGACTGAAATGTTTGAACGTTCGAAGTTTTGCTAAAAATTCCATAGCTATCCTCGCAAGAAATTAGGTACATGATTTTAGGCGATTACACAAAAAATAGTAGATAATTTAAAAACTAGAAGAGATAGGTATAGGGAACTCTGATACCGTTCGAAAGAGAATAAAATCAGATATAGGAAAACATACAGGGTGTTCCATTAAAAAAAAACGACTTATGAAGGTTTGAAGTTAACTAAACTCGGCATTAAATTTCTAGCACCCTGTATGCAATTAAGCCACTTTGAAAGTATGGATGGAAAGCTTAGGGGTCTAGCTATCCCCCCTATAATATTGTTGTTTCATCTTCCTTACTATAAAATACACATGGTTTGAAGCTGTTTCTCTCCATTTTTTTGAAAAAAATTAAATATCTGGAAAACGGTTAATTTTAGGAATGGGGAAACTTCATAAAAGTCCACCTAAAATAACTCGTAGAATCCAAAATTACAGTAATATATAGGGTGCCACATTTAAAATAAGCAAGTTGATGGCAACTTCCGGTATAACCGGAAGTCGTACATGCTTATAAAAATTATAGTATTTGCCATTGCCAATTAAATAATTTTGTATATTCACTATGATTTCAAACTAACGATATTTTAGGAAACAACTACTCTGCGGGTTACAGCCCCAGTCCAACATTGACAACCTATACAGTACCTAATATCTTAATTATTTGATATATTGATATATTGATTGATTATTGATATCACAAACAATGTTATTTTTTCTAACATATCAAATGTTTGGTTGGCATAATTATTTGTCAATATTCAATTTTTTTGTTATTTTGTGCCTGGACTGTACAAACATGCCACGCTAGAAATTTATAAAACCCCGGTCAGCATACGATAGCGCTGTGTGTGTTTAGCGATATATGGTTTTGAGTTATAACAATTGGGACCGTATTTGGCTATAAATTAACATCTCTTTGTCACGGAGATATGCTCTGAGGTATAAATTTGCATTATTATTGTGTTACTCCGGCAACGATAATTTTCGCTAACACCACAAATTCTGCGCTGAAACTACAATTAGTGGAGCAATACGTACGGGTTCTCATTTGAATTAAAATGCCGAGAAGAATTGTTTTCGCAGTACGAACTGGGCGATCGATGGCGCATAATTTAGGACAGAATAAAAATTAAATAAGGATAAAAGGAAAATACATCATGCGTGGTAGAATCGAAAATGGTCATTTGCATAAAACGGAATTCTGTAAAATCTGTTATACAGTGTGTTTTTTAAGTCTACGTCATAATTTTGAACCATTTTATATCGAGAAGCTTAAATTATTAGACATGGGAAACTTTGTGGCGACAATCAAATAAACAGTAGGTAATCTAAATTATGCTAGTAAGCGGCAATACGCGTTGTAGTAGCTGTGACAGGGCAGGCATTAGGGTGCCGCTAAATACGTATCGAATAAATTGATCGATGCGACGCTTCAGATCAGAGACAGACATGTACATGTTATTGTACAATGACTCAGATAGTGGAATTACTAAAATGTGAAGTAGTTGATGATTAGTAAAAATAGCATGTATTAAAAACTTCGACTATTTCGGATATGTACCTGTGACCTCGATAAATGTTGAATGGTCATTTTCGGCTTTGAAGTGGGTTATCGATCCTAGAGACGATTAACCGCGGAAAATTATAGTAAATAAATAAATATGTAGATATGCATATAGGTAATAAAAACATTTTTTATATGTTTTTATAGTGCCACCAATTGAAGAGGAAAACATCTTATTAATTACACAGCCACACAAAAAAATTTGTCCGTACTCTTCATGCGATGTATGTTGTCCGTAGTACTTTTGCCTCCTGATCACGAATCTGGTGTCAGAATTGAGCTATCACATCACAGGAACCTCCTAACCTCAAAAACAGGTCAAAAATAGCAAAAATTCACGAAAAAGTGATAGGAAAAATACACAATTTTTTTTCTATATTCAAATGTTCATTTATATGGTTAACACCCCGTCGAACGTGAATCCGCGTTCAGAATTGATGGTTCTTTTTCTAACTTAAAAGAACGGGTCAATTAAGGTCAGATATCACGAATTTTAAAAAAATAACAGATTCACGCCAAATTTGGCATACGGGGGTTTTCGGGGTCGCTGCCGACAGTAAAGAACGGCGAAACATTAGGAAGCATTGGCATGCGACTAATTATAGAGGTCACAATGGCACGTGTCAGAGGGTCACCATTGTCTGAAGAGAGGTTCCATTCGTAGCGTTTTTAGAAGTAACAAGAACTGAAATGAATATCAAGGTGGGTCTAGGAGTTCTAATTGCGCGTCCATTCCCACCGAGTCTAGCTCGAGAACAACAAGGGCAGATAAAAAATTTCTACCTAAGGCTAAGGCAATTCTGTAACTTGTGCCTATCAGGTATAACAACCCTTATTTACACATCAATATCAGTTGCAAAAGTGTTGGGTATTCTAAATAGAAGTAGATCCTCTGCAAAAAAAAGGACACTACCACAATTACAATACTGTCTACTGTCAAATTTCTGCAGCCCTCAGCCAGAACCGCCTCTCTCATCAAATTCTATCAGCTTTCCTGTTCGCCTCGCTTCCAAGATATATCTTATTTAATTGGATTACCATCTGATTTTCAGGTTTTGATTCCCATTATTATCATATTAATCTGAAAATTGAATTTACCCTCTCAGCTTGAATGGCGTCTTTTAACAATTAATGTCGGTTTTAAGGTTGAGCGCGAGACTCTCTATAATTGAGTTAACCTGTCGGATGGAAATGACAAGATTATGTAAGCGTTTTCAACCAATAGTTTCCTTAGTCCAAAGCGTAATCTTGTAACGCTGAATTTAACACATCGATTATAAGTACGTCTTTAATGTCTGCGTTATTTCATATATGAAGTAATAGATTTTTATTGTAACACGAAATTATTTTTATGCTGTACAACTAGGTATGTACATGAATTTAAAAACGCTTAAAATATAGCCAATATTTTAATTCTACAAGTTTTGTTTCTTAACGCAGACTATCGGTAAATCTACATTTCAAAACGTCATACTTTATTTAAAATTATTGTTTAGACAACTAAAGATATTAGAACTTAAAACCCACGAACTTAAAATTTTCGAGAAAATGGCGAAGGCACCTGGAATAATAATAATACCCTAATTTTGGGTATGCAATTTTTTAATTGTTCAGAAATATTTTACGTTTTTATAGTTAGGATTTTATAATCCTTTTATACAATTTTTTTATATATTTTTTAATTAATAACAAAAAAAATATGCTCTTGTAGTAATTCCGATACCTTTCTGAGAAATCTCCAAAAATTAGAAGCGAGTCCGCCATTATTTCCCTAAGTTTTATTTTTGTTCAAGTAGGCAGATGGATATTTAAGTTGCATAAATCATACTTATGGAGATATCGTAACATTCATTTAAAAATTGATCTTTAAGAGTATCATACGATGACTAATTGTAGGAAAAAATATCATATTGTATGTTCTGTTATTCCTACTAATTATAGTTCATTATTTTTAAACACCCTATACAGGGTGTTAAAAATTTGACTGTTTCAATTTTAACAGACGATAGGATACATTCAAATAAACAAAAAAACCTTATATGACTTGGGTCCTAAACTCAACCATTTCCGAGAAAAAAATTATCAAAATCTCCAACATGATGAACAAAAGTTCGATTAATTTAGGAATACTGACATAACTGCGTGCATAGAATATCATAAAATACAATGCTTATCACTTGTCAGCAATACGCAATTCAGTTGGTGTTGGTTTCTGGAATTGGACCGTGTCGGAGTGTTTTTTGTGTACAACTATTTCCTTTTCTTGAGGTGTTTTCCAGCGAGTGCGCTAAAATTGGATTCGAAGGCGTCGTGTGTGCAGCATCGAAAATGGTGGCGGACATTTGTCTTGTACTTGTGCTTTCAAAAATTACTGAATATTGCTTTTTGGTAAGTCCCTAAATTCATTTTAAAAGTATGATTATTTGGACGACGAATCTTTGGGTACTTTAATTACATATTTTTCAAATTCATAATTGATTATAAGTTAAGTTCCTGTTTTAAGAGATTCATAATTACTAAAATTTGAGCTAAAATGCAAGCACAACACTATCTTCGTACTACAAAATCGACACAATTTATTTTATTTATTTCAAAATTGGAAACAGTTGTCTTGACATTTACTAAATGTTTCACAATAATAGTTTGTTGTTTAAATTGTTTCCGTAGGACAAGTCTGCCGCGCTGTGTGCAACAGCTGTGCAGCGCTGTTGTCACGTTTGTACGTTGTGATGAAACTCCTCAATATTAATACTCGCTGTAATATACAACTTTTTTGTTCATTTATGATTACTCTATCTGGTGCTGAACTTATGGCATACTTCTTACACCCTGTATAACCAGACACGTATGGTGGCGTTTATGAAATCAGACGGCAATTTGACGACATACATAGGTATTAAATATCTTGCCAAAGAACAATGTAAACAACTATTGTACGAAAGAATTGACGTTTTTTGTGAAACAAAAAATGTATTATTCTGTTTTACAAAAAAAAAAAACATCACTTCAAGAGACGCCTTTGATGGAAATATCGATTTTCGTATATTACCTACATGTTCTGGTATACAAGGTGGCCGAAGTTATATATGGCAAAACATAAGTACGATAGAAAGCATAAAAAACTATAGGAATTATATTACTAAAATGGTGGTTAGTAAATAGGCCAATTTACGGAAGTAGATCCAAATTTGCAGGTGTAGGTATAAGTCGAATCAGGACATAATTTAGAGATATTCCTGAAAGAAAATAATCAGTGGGATACATACGCGGGCAGTATAAAAAATAAACATTATAAATCAAATTTTTTTATACACCTTGCACAATTTATCTAAATAAAACTGTTTTATCTGCAAATAAAACCTCTTGCAAATTTTCTGCAGAAAGTATGGTTTTCGAGATAATTACAATTTTCGATATATCATCCGTAAAAAGCAAAAAATTACAGCTACACTGAATATATAAATTAGCGTAAAAATTGCAATTTATTTAGACTTAATTTTTACTCTAATTTTCTTATCAATGGTGATTTTATAGATAAACTGTAAAATTCCTTTGTAAAATTATTTTATAGTATAATTTTACATCATGCTATTGCAATATTACTTTGTATAGGTAATACAAAAGTACATAATTAATTAATTACTCGTAAAATTTTAAACTAGTTGTATAATTCACACCATTCGTTGTTAATATTACGCAACTCTCAGCAAGAGGAACATAAAGCTGTGTACAAACAGATACCGACGCGCAGTTTGGACTCAGACAACAAATACGTTTACTTTGTTGTAATTAAGAATTGATTTTAGCTACTATAAGGTGTGGTAGATCAATATGAAACCCATAGTTTAGCGGGCTAATTCAAAAAATACATAAAATTTATTTAGCTAACAAATAGTTGTGAACCTTATATTTTTACTTATTTTTCCATTCAAATTATAGTCACGCTACATGTAGAGAAATTTTGGTACTTATGGTTATTTTTTACAAAATTTACTATAGGTACTCAATAACTGAAATTAATGACATTACATTATCTACGATATATTATAATACTGTAGTATAACAACCCTAGGTTCGACAAAAAATAAGTAAACGTAGTTGTGGCCAAAAATATGTGATCGTCATAAGGACTACCTACGTTGTGTGTATCTATTTTTATATTGACCGGAAGGCGCTGGCTACTAACTTTGTAGAGGGGATGTATGGTTTAATTATATAAAAACAAAAGCAGAGTAAATACACCTAACCTTTATTTACATACAATTCAAATTAAACATGTGACAAATAGAAAGAACAACAAAAACATTAACAACCATTAAACATAAAAGGAGAGTGCCAGGCTCACCTAGAGCTCCTGTGGGGAAAGAGCATGGCAGATAAACCCACGATCGTTGCTCTTACCACCCAAATATAAATACAAAACAACCGCTAACCTGGGCATACATTAAGAACCTTTGCTAATGATCATCAAAACTGGACTTATTTAATTTCTCACTAAATGTCATCTCACTCAAGTCTGACATACACACTTCCAAGTAAAACTGAAGAGGTTTTAGTAACAATAATAGCAACAACAACAACAATAATAATAATGATAATGATAATAGCAATATTAATAGGGAAGGTACTGGAGTCCCATACGGAAGGCAATCCAGCTATAGTTGAGATTTCGGAGGAATAACTACAATAATAATAATCATAGGTAAGGTACTGGAGTCCCATAATACGGGAGGCTATCCAGCTAAAGTTGAGATTTCGGGAGAACAACAACAATAATAACAATAATAATAATCATGGGTGAAAATGTTAGTAAATTCAACAAAGCTCTTACATACGTATGACATAAAGTGAGCACAAGAAATCAAAGAACAACGGATAAAACAAGTTAAATGTGAAACAAAGAAGTTGTTATTGCAATATCTGGGCAGTCACGACAATATATACATATTTTAACATGTAATAAATAATGAGCAATCTCCAATAATAATTGTAACAACCCTATACTAGAAAAATACATGCCCCTAAGTGTAAAACAATGAAGGCCAAACACATACAGAATCATTATCATGAAACATCTAAGTTTTTCGAACAACGTTATCATGACAAAAACAAGTTAGATGTGAAACAAAAAAGTCGTTATTGCAATGGCTGGTAATCAGGACAATATATACAGGGTGTAACGGCTGCTGATGGCCAAACTTCAGGGGGTTATTATACAAGTAATTTTCAACAAAAAAGTATTATAAGATTTTTTTGGAAAGTTGATAGTTGCTCTTTTATTTAACATTTTTTGATTTCAAAAAATTGTGTGCCTTTTTTCATAAAAACAAAAATATATCTGTTATTCTTACAGCCACATCAAATTTAGACATACCATCGGAAAGAGCGTTAAATTTACTACAAGACGAGCATATATGAGTGTTTAAAAAATCTTCTATACCAGGTGCTGTAAAAAGTTAAATGTAATAATTGTGAAATGAGCAAAATTAGTGGTATCTCCTTATTGGTGGTAACGCCAAAAATTTGTTAATGAGGACGTGTTTTTTCTTCAGCAAAAACTACTGTATTTAGTAAGCTCTTCAACGATATATCAACTTTTGAGTTTACTATTTTTTTTTGGCAACAATATCAAGGGCAAAGGTAATAAACACCGTAAAAATCGAAAATACACAAACTTTATAGTACTTTATTTTTATTTTAAGACTGCTTTTTTAAATTAAAGTAACAAAATTGTTGAAAAAATTATTTATAACTTAGTAACATATTTACAATGACTTAATAATTTTCGATGTAACCTCCCCCTTGACGGATACATAAAGCGCACCTTCTCCGCACGGAAGCAACTGTGCGACGCACTTCTCCATTTTGCTGTCGAAGTAGCTCCCAACAAGCAAAAATCCTTTGTTCGAGCTGTTCTCGAGTTTCAATTGGTACTTCATATACCAAAGATTTTAATCTACCCCACCAAAAGAAGTCTAACGGAGTTAGATCAGGACTTCGAGGAGGCCACCTAACTGTACCAAAGCGTCCTATCCATCTATCTTCATAATGCTCATTTAGCCATGCGCGAATCTCCCTGCTGTTATGTGCAGGGCAACCATCCATTTGAAGCCAGGAATTAATCCGAAAATTTAAAGGAACTTCTTCTAATATATTATGCAGTTCGTTCTGAAGAAGATCAAGAAATGCCTCTGCATTTAATGTATTTTCTAGTATAATTGGTCTAAGAACGTAATTTCCAATTATACCCATCCATACGTTAACTTTGAATCTGTATTGATTATTGGAGGGCCTGACAGCATGAGGATTCACAGGTGCCCACGTATGGTCATTATGATAATTAAATATGCCATCTCTGGTAAATGTTGACTCGTCAGTCCAAATTATATGCTTGTAAAATTG
>NW_019416437.1:489346-595507 GCF_000390285.2 Anoplophora glabripennis
TTTACCTTAGAAAAATATATGCCCTTGAGCATAAAGCAATGGAAGCTAAACATACAAAGAATTATTATCATGAAACATCTATAAACATCACAATCATAAGATTACATAGAACAATTAACAACAAAGTACTTAAAGAATATTACCTGCTAACTAATAACACTTTTAAACACTTAAAACAATTAACACTTTACACAATAAACTTTTCACTACTTTAAACAATTAACTTTTCACTACTTTGCCACACTGCCCGCAGATCGTCTTGCTACCTATCTGCACACTGTTCTCACTTCAACTGCCAATCTTCAACTAACTAGGCTTCCTTCGAGAATTTCCTACCTAGGCGTTTGTTTTTTGTGCTTCCTTCTACAGACCGTGAATATTACTTTTTCATTGTTATACAACACCTATGTAACAGGTGACGTCGAAGTTGATAAGATAAGTACGGTTTTGCACAATAAAAAGTCTCTGCACCATGATAAATCAATTAACGTATGCTGGGCACAGAAATTAAGGTTAACAATTACCATCTTCAACGGTCAGTGCGTTTTAGTGGTACTTGAATTCTTCCAAAAAGTAAACTATTGATTGTGAAACATAACCATGAGTGATTTTACGTCAGTTACAAGTAGCGAAAATTACCTATCCGCTGGTACAGTATCAGTAGGTTACAGAATTCCATTTATCCCTGTCCATCCCTAAACTCTATAATTGAGAGCCGCTGCCAACGACTTATATTTATTTATAATATTCTCCTGATTGCTAACATATCCTAATTTTCTATGCAGTCCACCAATGGAAGAGTATATCCCAAAATAATATACGAGATCTGTTCAGAAAATACTTTACTTTTTTAAATTTTATTATTAATTTTATGCATTATTGGTCCTTGTCTTCTTCCGGGATAACATAATTTGAAATGGCCTTTAAAGTCTGTGACGAATTTTCTTTGATGTCATCAATAGTCTGAAAACGGCGTCCTTTCAGCACTGATTTTAATTTCGGAAATAAAAAAATATGCATGAAGCCAGGTCGGGATAGTAAGAAGGGTGAGGGGGGACCTTAGAGCATAATATACTAAATGGAGGAGGCACGTTCACTGCGACAGTGTAGTCGAGTTACAGAGAGAGAAAGAGATGATTTGGGTACTATCTTTCTCTCTCGTGCAGGTACGTGATTGGCTAATGCAACTCTCTCATGGAGAGAAAGAGAGAGAGTATCCAAACTATCGCCCTTTCTCTTTACAACCTCTACACTTTTGTAACATGAGGGGTTATTTGAAATAACTTATTTCATTATCTATCTATATATCGTTACGACCATATCATCACCAGTCTGGATTTCAAAAGAGTTTACTATTCAATTCTCGAAAGGGAGTTTATAATTATCATTATACTTTAATTAATACGTGGGAACATAGAAATGTTGTATGTTCAGAGAATGAATTTCAGGCACTTACCCTCTATTGCTTACGTAGAACGCAATCCAGAGGCTGGCTATACAGGGTGACACTGAAGTTGAGAGAAACAAAAAGAAACACCAAAACTTCTAGGAAGGGTTTTAATAACAATAAACAAAACAAACAAACAAAATAACAGCACAACGGCTCGAACAACATTATTAATTAATTTATTTATACGCGACAGCGTACCGAGATTCAGGGAATGCGCGCTCCATAGCAAAATTTGGAAAAACTTTATCCATTATTAAATTTAATTAACTAGCCCGAGACTCTAAAACTAAGTCGACTGCTCAATGTGGAACATAAGGAAGAACTCCCTTTTTCGAGATCTTTCCCGAATTCGACACCTCGCTTCGACACGCCCGTTTCTTGGGTCCAGAAGTTTCTGTTCTTATCTTATTGGCGGGAACTCTGAATGTCGGAACGCTTTGGCGTAATTGTGCCATGTTAATAATTGTCTAATGGACTGAATATACTCTAGATCTCTGCACATCCGATATCAGTGGGCAATGGATAGGCATGCTACCGTTGTACAAACGGAGTTAGCAGGCATAACCATAGCCGCGAAGGAAATTGCCCGCAGGCATACTACGGGCAAAACCATTAGAATCTACACGGATAGTAGACAAGCACTACTGACCTTGCGTAATCAGAAGATAATGACTAGGGCAGTATGGGAATGCCATGAAGTACTGGTTGTGGCCTCGGCCGCTAACAGCATATCTGTATGATGGGTAAAGGGACACGAGCAGTGCTATGGCAATAAAGAAGCTGACAAGCTAGCCAGGAGCGCATCGGGCCTCAACATTTTTGGACCAGGCCCCTTCAGTGTGCTTCCGTTGTCGGCACTTGTTGGAATTATTGAGGAAGACACCCACAAAGAATTTATGAAACGGTGGGATGAAACAATCAGCTGTCACTTTGCTAAGGAGCTGTTAGAGTATCCTAGTAAAGACACAGCCAAAAAATACCTGACTATGTCTAGGTCAAATCTTCGCTTGGTGACAGGTATTCAAACTGGACACTGTTGACTAAGGAAACACCTTTACAATATGGGGAAGTGTGAAACACCTCTTTGTAGGGGTTGTGAACAGGAAGACGAGACGGTATTGCATTTACTATGTGAATGCACTGCCGTCTCGTCAACAAGAGAGTCCATGTTGGGAGAACGCTGGCCTTCAATGGCCTATATTAGAGAGATCCCCTGAGCAACGTCACCACCTTTTTCACTGTAATAGGCTGGTTGGGGGCTCAGGTGGATTGATCTCTCTAATGGGAGAATGTACGAGGGGTCCAAAGGGGCCTAAGTGCTGTAGCTTTGCTACCCTCCCCACAATTCCAGACTCCAGACTCCAATGGACTGAATTTACATTTATATAAATAATTATGTGACTTACAAGTAACCCTAGCCTTCCTCTAGCGACTCCGTGTAGCAAATACGGGACGGATTAGTCGATCTGATTTAATCTACTCTTATAGCTTGGAAAATCCGTCAAAAAACCAGCTACTTGATCTGTTACTTTCTTTTCCAATTACTATCAATTTAACAATTTGATTTAATTCTACTTTGGAACCTTTACGCTCTTCTAGTGATTTCGCGCGTTATTAAAAATATGGGTTTCTACGCTGGCGCCTCCCAGACGCAACAGATGGCTGTCACATGGCCCCGACTCTAAGTGAACTTGTTCAAAAAATATTGTTAAATTTCCCCGAAGGACAACGCCATACCTACTTGAGAGCCATTCACTTTCCGATAGATTAGTGTTGACTGAAATATTTTACTTTTTGGCCCCTCCGTTCCGAGAACTAACAAATAAAATACTACGCGTCCCGGCTTTTGTTACACTTTTTAACACACGGTGATTCCTTCATGTTAGTATATCCTCTACGGGAAGGACAGTAATCTGATTTTTGAAACAGATTACAGATTTGATTTTTTTTGTTGCAACTCGATGCATGTTCAAATTTTCAGTCAAAATTTCATGGCATGACCCATTTGAGATGCTAACCTCTTCTGCAGTTTATCTGCCCGTCAATCGGTAATTTGTATGTACCAGATTTTTGACTTTCTGAACGTGGGAACCATAAGTTGAAGTTGAAGGTCTTCTTGGTCGAGGATCTTCAATTAACCGACAACCACATTTAAAGCATCATCTTCGTAAGCTTGTTTCAAAAGTTGCAACGTTTCCGTGTAAGTTTTCCCCAGGTTCACGCAAAATTTTACGTTGCATCGTTGTTCCAGAAAATCGCACATTTTAAAAACACTTAAACACGTTGCACTCAAATAATAATATCACGAAAACTAACTCAGATATCAACAATCCAAGAACATGTGGCTATAGAGGAGGTTATGCGCAACGCAATGCTGCCAACCACATATCACTAAATACTTCCATTAGTGCGTAATTAAAAAATTCTGTTATTTTCTGAACAGACCTCGTATGATAAAAAATCTAGCAACTCAAATATATTTCTAATCCAAGTCAGTCGTAATGCAAATGTCAGGTATTTATTAAAAGAATTTATCTATTAAGATGTACTTCTTAATATTTAAACGCTACTAAGCAAAAATTTCTGGCAGTAATGGTTTAACATGGGTCGCCCATGGGTATTACAATACATATTAAAAATACGACAGAGGTGTTCGAAACAAAAAGTCGAGCTTCAAGTAAGACTTTACAACCCTATAACTTAGGAGATAAAGCGCATAACGAATATTTATATATCTTCCTTTATTTTCAGTTTTGTTGGGCAGTATGAAATGTTAAAATTGTCTGCTACAAAAGGATGCTAGGAGGTAAAACCATTTGTCGTATCATGACGGCCGAGTAGAATATGCAAATGCTTTTGTCCGTTGAGCAAGCAGTTTGTTTACATTTTGCGACTTTATGTTCATTTTGTAACTACTCGGAGTAGTAGTTACAAAATGAAGTAGTTAGTTTAGTTTTAAAGTTTTACTAGTTAAATATACGGCGACAGTAAAAAATTGCAGCAATAAAATATTTAATACTGAGCATTCATATTCGTCAAGGGTGCATTCCCATTTTTCAAAGAAATTGCCTGTGAGAACGGAGTGCATGAAACGAACAATTTGTCCTGCTGAAGTAAGACCTGGGATTCGTTTTTATTAAGAGACAACGCAAAGGAAGAGGAAATGTCGCTACAAATCTGCCAGCAAATGTTTATAAATGAACCCCAAACACTGAATGAACTAAGGTTCCTTGTAGGCATTGGAATTATGTGGAAGTCACTGAACTAGTGACAATTTAAATTCTCATACTCGTGTCATTCCAAATTCAAAAACATTGATTTTACACTTGTGTATTCGTGTCTGTATGTTCTTGAAAATACAGATGCATTTCCGATGACGATTTATCTGATCATCGTTTGGTGACATGCAACTTAAAAGTCATTGATTGGTACAATTTTTTACTAAATTTTATTGAAGGGGTTGTTCATTGTAAACGAATCATTAATATTGGTGACGCCAAGTCTCAGGGAATTTTCGTTACCAGTACCAATCGTGCAATGTTGGGTTTCCTACGCTTGGTGGTCACGTGGCTTGTAAACATTTATGAAGGCCATGTACTAACAAAACCTATGTTGAACATTTTAGTTTCCAACTAACATTGTCATTGTTATTTATTCGATGATTAAAATTTCTAGTTTTGGAATTACATCGGTTTTTGCAATGCTAATAAGCTCAATCTTAAATATGTGATAAAATTGTTCGTTTTTTTAAATAAAAATATGTATTTCTTTTCGTATAATAGTCAGCTCTATGGTTTAGAGATACATTGAGAGATGATAAGTTTCAAACTGATCAGAAATATTTTTGAATCACTTAATATTCATACCAATTCCTTTAATCAGAGATTGGTGAATTTAATAATTATTTTAGAAACCAGTTATCTAAAGCAATCACTGTCAGGAGTTTTCTGAATAATTGTTATTTTGGTAAATAATTTCTGTTATTATTATTTTTAAGTTAATCAATATATTATCAAAAAATACTACCTAGGTTGCTTTGCGTTTTACGAAAACAGGGTAGACCCCGATTACAATGGAGTAGGGGGTGGATTCAGATCGAATAAAAAAAATAATAGTTATTATAATTATTAAATTACAATTTTTTTTTATAATAAGGGAGCTAAGTGATTTTCTAATTGTAAATCCAAAATCCTAAAGGAAAAATAAAGATAATATAAAATTATAAAAATTATAAAAATTATAAAAATTATAAAAATTATAAAAATTATAAAAATTATAAAAATTATAAAAATTATAAAAATTATTAAATTTATAAAATTTATAGGATGGTAGTCCATAAGAGGGGTTTTTGTCCCTAAAAATTCGGATAATAAATACTTGTTAATTGCGCGTATGCAATTGCATTTTATTATCTTAAAACACACGAATTTTTATTTTTTATCAAAATTATTTAAATTATTCTAGAAATTATTTGTTTCCCAGGACCCAAAAACATGAAACTGACGAAAACTGATTTATTTAATTAGATTTTACTTAATATGTACTTGTGTCACGTTATACATAGTTATACATACTTATAATAAATATTTCAGTCTGTATTTAGTTGCATAGTAATTTATAGGTACCTCAGATAATATATGTCTTATTTCATTGTAACGTAACTATATCGAACTATTTGAAAGAATCGACAACATATTTTTGTTTATATGGTTTAAACATTCATATAATGAAGTAGGAACTTTAAATTCCGCAGGGCCAAAAAACCCCTTATGGACCTCCGTCCTTTAAAGAAAGAAATTTGTAAACATGTTGTTTTTTTAACCGTCGTTTTTTCTCTATTATTAGATAATAATGTTAAATAATAATATTGTTGGACGATATAATTTAGCCTATTATATTCAGAAATGAAGCTGTTAATACGCAAAGGTACTTGGATTGTGTTTTGACACTAATAATTAGATACTATTTTCACAGGGCATATAGTCCAGTCAATGACCATTTTCCCGTATAATTTTGCCAAACGGCACCGATTTTCATAAAAATTTGGATTTAGGTTCTACTTACCCTCTACTTGAAAGTTGACCTTGTACCGGGGGTTGCTTTCACCCTGGGGGTGAAAAATGTTTCATACAAAATAACTCCGGGAATGTTTATATTGATTAATTCTAAGCAACATTTGTTCTAACGAGCGTTCAAATAAAAACGTGGTCAAGTTGGTTCTGAAAATTTGGACGTAGGGCGTAGCGTATAGCAAACGAACTTAAACGTCATCTGTCAAAGCGCTATATCGCCGCTATCAATTTGAATATATTCGTTTCAAAAAGCGTTTAAAATGGTGTCATCACTCAATCAATTTCCCGGCGTTGTTGAGTACAAAATTTTTCAAAGTGCAGTTCAGTTCGTGAAACGGGCAGTGTAACAAGAAAAGAAGGAAGCGGCCGACCTAAAAAGCGGACTGAAGAATTAAAAGAAAATGTCCAACAAATAATGGAAAATGCGAGAGAAAGAACTTCTGTACGTGTTTTATCACAAATGGTGGGAGTATCAGTCGGTACCTGCCACACAGTGTTAAAAAAAGATTTGCGTTTGCTTTCCTATCGTTTAACTTGTCAGCAAGAACTTCATGAAGTTGATTTTCCGCGACGGGCTGTATTTTGTGAATGGTTTTTAAACAACTACGGTGAACTTCATAATATCACCTTTTTTTCTGATGAAGCCTGGGTTCATTTAAGTGGTTACGTAAACTCACAGAATATGAGAATGTGGTCTTCTGAAAAACCAGATAACTTTTTTGTCGAGGGCCCTCTACACGCTCAAAAAATTGGAAAATGTCTTTAATTCTTTGAGGAACAGGTGTGAAAAGTGCTTGGAACAAGGAGGGGGACACTTTCAGCAGCTGCTTTAATTTATTGTTATAACAACGAGGGGGACACTTTCCGCAGCTCCTTTAATTGTTTGTTATTGTTATCACGATTATTCTTTAAAATAAAGTTATATAGTCATTAACGTTATTGAAACTGACAGCTGCTATACAGCTCGTTGAGAAATGGGGTTAAGTTGGTCGCTATAAGCTACTCCCTACGTCCAATGTGTCAGAGCCAACTTCGACCACGTTTTTATTTGAACACTCGTTATAAAGTTTTTTCTGAAAGTCAATACTTTCCGATTTATTCGCGAGTAAAAGTGTAAATTGTTTAACCAAAAAAATCACTTTTTCAGACGGTTTTTCGCGAATAACTCAAAAAAACATTCATATAAAAAATCTAGCTTGTAAAAAACAAAAAGAATGGTATATTTATGGTGTCTGTAGACGCAGTAATAGTTTGTTGAAAGTTGGCTCTTATTCGTCAAACGCCAAAATTGAAGGTTTGAACGTGAAATAATCAATAACCAATGCATTTTTCAGGGAATACTCATAGAACCTTTTTTGAAGTGCTTGAAAATATAAAGTCTCTAGTATCAAACCTAAGCGAGTTATGACGCAAATAAAGTTGGTCCGTATTTTTTTCGGTGACAAAAACATGAAAATCACCCCCTTCTTCTTCTTCTTCTTCTCCTAGTGGTTGGTCCTAATAAGTCCCATAGCATTGCGGCCTAATTAGGCCTATTGTGCGTCCGACTACTAGTCCTATTCAGCAAGTAGATTTGTCCTTTTTACAAAGTCCAAAAGGTTCCTTGCTGACACTTCTCTCAGTGCCTTGGGTTCCAAATAAGGTTCCCCAGGAGCGCCATTCTACTACGTGCAAACCCCGGGCACTCGCCCATGATATGCAGAGAAGTTTCATCCGCCGATTCACATCCTCGGCAGACCGGACTGTCTACAAGCTTTAGCTTATGTAGATACTTCCTAAAGTGACAGTGTCCGGTTACTCTCCTGAGCCGGATTTTGTTCAAGCTCAGTAAATCGTTCGCTCTTTCCTTCGAAGGATACTCCATGAGCTCCTTAGAATGGCTATGTTCTGGCCTTGAAGTCCAGTATTTCCTGTGTTCTGTCTCAGTCCATTTACCTAGTGCCCGCCTAACCACACTGGGAGATGTGCCACAGAAAGGCTCCGGGCCAATGAACTCTGTCTCGGATCCCTTCCTAGTAAGTTTATTCGCTTTCTCGTTTCCACAAATGCCTTTGTGCCCTGGCACCCAACACAGTCTGACTGTATTGTTGGTGGCCAGTTCAATCAGCATTTGTAAACAATCTCACATCAGTTTTGAACTTATCTTGTATGCACCTAAAGCTTTAATTGCAGCTTAAAAAAAAATCACTCCCTAATTACCACCCCAATTGAAAATAATCGGTACCACTTTGCAATTTACTTTATTTATGTACTTGTAATATGCTCTAGAAGTTTGACCGGTTTAAAATGGTTAGTTTTGAAAAAAGTTGAGCTTGAAGTGAAAAGAGAATTTTTGTATTTTTGGAAAAAATTGTCTTTTCTTCAAAATAACTCAAAAACTATTAATGATACGCAAAATTTTGTACAGTATAAAATTCTAAGTTTTGCTTTTTTGAAAATTTATTTTTTTTTTCTGTAGAATAAAAATTAAGTAAGATATGACCGTTTGCATATGATAGTAAATAGCAACTTGTTCAAGCCCTTTCAGCTCAAACCAAAATAAGCGCTGAAAGAAAATTTAACTTATTTGATCTTATAGCACTTGAAAAAACCTACAAAATGGTTTTTTGAAGAGCTTAAAAACTAAGCAAGTTATGAGTACAAAAACCAATCACATATTTTTGCAGATATCAGAACACATATATTGATTGAAGCATTGATGAATACACATTATAGCTATACATATTTTAGGAATAGAAATAGGAATTTTAGGAATAGAATAGAAAAGGAAGACGCGAGTGAAGAGGATTTTTGATTATTTATATGTTATTTGCAATAAAAAAAAATTGTTATAAAAATAAAAAAAATTAAAATCCATATAAAAATTAAATTATTATTTTCCCTATTTTTGATTGCAAATTTTAATCAGTAGGGTTTTTTTAAAGTTTGATAAAATAAATACATTACATTTTAAATAACAAAATGAATATTTTGAACTAAAAAAAATGTTTAACTATAATTGTTCGATTTTTTTGCAACGGGTGGTTTTTATAAGGGTTGAAACTTATAATTATAGAAAATTAAAACAGTAAATAAATCTTAATTTAATGTCACTATATGATTAAATTATTCCAAGTTGCTGAATAATATTTTTCAACATTATTTTTTAATTATTACTGTCATAGGGGGTGGTATTTAAGGATTGACAATTTTTAGTTCATCATAATTACTTATTTAAAGATGGTTTCAACCTATTACACGTTTAAATCTACAATTTATATACCTGTGTAGTATATCTAGCTGTTACACATATCGCTAAAATATACAATATCAGATAAATAAGTCAGCACCTACTGTAAGTCTTTAAATATTGTTTTTGCGTAATCTGCATTGAAACGGCATTGGATGCTTAATATTTGAACAGGGATAGGTTGATTTAAAATATTTAAACAGCTACACTTGTGTTTTCTTAAAATATCAACCAATAAAATCGAAATAGGGCAAGGAAATGAAAATCCCAAATTTCAATGAAATGTCTTAAATATGACATATAAACAAGGTTTTTAAAGGCGTGTATGTTTATTTTTATATTGGGAATTTACACTGGAAGTAGGTCCATTTATTTCCAGACATCTTGATATTTACCTCAACTAACACAACTTAACCTAATCCATATTTATATGATTACGATATCATAAATTATATTTATAAAATAAGGAAACATATGCAGTGTCGCATTAGTGTGACAAATTTACAATTATTTATCACTTAGCCTGATTACTTTAGTCATTAAGCATAATACTCGAGTATTATGTACAGTAATCAAATAATCAAATACCCATGATATGTACATTACAAATTTATAGATAAATGTTTAATATTATACATATTTTATGAATGTGTACACATATCTCACTTTATTTTACATGGTGCCGTTATAACAACAAACTAACCTATGCATCAATATGTTCTGTGCAATAAACAAATAGGTAGAGTTCAAAGCAGTCATAATAATTAATGTTAAATTTACATAACCAAACATTTGCAAACCAAAATAACCAAATAATGTGTTTCTCCAACCGTAAAAATGTTTTATCATAATTAGGTATCTATCCAACTTTGCAGCAACATCATTCAAGAATTGTGTATTTATAATAAATGGAATATAAACGTTAGTAAATGTAAAATTATAACATATACCAGAAAGTTAAAATTATTATCTTTTGATTATAGTATCAAGAGTTCCAAAAGTGAATTTCGTTAAAGATCTTGAGGTGAAGTTTGATTCAAAATTATTGTCTCGACAACATTTTGTATGCAAAAATGCTATGAAAATGTTAGGGTTCGTAATAAAAAATTCTAGAGACTTTCATGGTATTGCAATGGGGGTGAAGAGATTTTAATTTTTTCACTTAGGTGATATAACCTGTTTATTACTAGGAAACGGAATAGGAAAACAACGTCATATCACTCTAGGGCGAAATAAGCGAACCTAAATATTATCGCCCGCATTTTGACCCTATTTTGTACCCTTCTTTTCTGCAAGGGTACAATAGTAAATGTGCCTTGTATAAAGTTTATTAACATTAATATTTGATATATAACAACAATTTGCTTTTAATGAATACAAAAATCATTTAGAACAATCTTTAAAAACGAAATTACAATTTGAGATGGAACCTTTAACAGTAATACCAAAGAAACTACCTAAATTTTCTCGAATCGAATAAATATTGTTCATTTTTCCTCACAATCAATTCAAAAAAATTGTCATCACTAGTTCTTTCGACTCCTACTATTAAGCGAGATATTTTGTTCTTGGACGTTATGCTATCTTCTACATATCCTGCTGAGTATCTCTCTTCCATTTTCCAAGTCTATTCAATGTTATCATATCTGCACCTGCATCTAGGAGAAGAGTTGCCGATATACGACGCAAACAATGACCTTTGTACATTTTAGCATCTGCGTAGCCAGGATATTTTGCAATGCTGGAGGTATGCTACCAAAGGTATTTTTGCATACTGGTTGCGCAGTACATCGATCATTCCGATATGTCAGAAAAAACCGCCGTTCTTTAATTTCTTTTGGTCGCAAAGATATATACTATCGATACAATTGAAGAGCGTGCATTATCTTCCACAATAGTAAAAGATTTTGGTACTCCAGTTTTTGTANATACAATAGTAAATGTGCCTTGTATAAAGTTTATTAACATTAATATTTGATATATAACAACAATTTGCTTTTAATGAATACAAAAATCATTTAGAACAATCTTTAAAAACGAAATTACAATTTGAGAAGGAACCTTTAACAGTAATACCAAAGAAACTACCTAAATTTTCTCGAATCGAATAAATATTGTTCATTTTTCCTCACAATCAATTCAGAAAAATTGTCATCACTAGTTCTTTCGACTCCTACTATTAAGCGAGATATTTTGTTCTTGGACGTTATGCTATCTTCTACATATCCTGCTGAGTATCTCTCTTCCATTTTCCAAGTCTATTCAATGTTATCATATCTGCACCTGCATCTAGGAGAAGAGTTGCCGATATACGACGCAAACAATGACCTTTGTACATTTTAGCATCTGCGTAGCCAGGATATTTTGCAATGCTGGAGGTATGCTACCAAAGGTATTTTTGCATACTGGTTGCGCAGTACATCGATCATTCCGATATGTCAGAAAAAACCGCCGTTCTTTAATTTCTTTTGGTCGCAAAGATATATACTATCGATACAATTGAAGAGCGTGCATTATCTTCCACAATAGTAAAAGATTTTGGTACTCCAGTTTTTGTATCGTTAATTTTTATTACAACAACGGTTCCTTTGTCATCTATATCATTTATCGAGAGCTTTACCAACTCATCTTTTCTTAATCCTCCATAAACACCCATTACTAGAACCACCTACAATAACAAAAACCTGTTAAGCAATGCAATAATATAGCCAGTTATTTCCTATATTACCTTCTCCAAAAGATATTATGTATAACTTGATGCTTGTCTAATAAATTTTAGAATATCCTCTCTTCCACGTCAATATCTTAGATTTTTTTTAAATATATCCTTTCGATATTTGCTTCAAATAAGCCTCTAATCCACGATATTCTCCTATGCTTTTCTGCGCAGGAACAGTGTAGTCTTCAACATTGAATACTTTGTCCATAATGTGTTAGGGCTGAATGATTCTGACTAAAAGATATATAAAATATATGTACAAATTATCAAAAATTATAAATATTTATTTAAAGTGATATGCACCAGTTCTTGGAAATATCCCGATAATATAGTTTCACTAATAATTTAGATTTCTTAGGCAGTAATTTTTCATTGGCTTTATTGGCTCTATCAGCAACTATTGTTGGAATACCTATTATCCATTCTGCCTTTTCAATATGTTTCCTCAGAATCATACATCAAACTATCAAAATCAATAAATTTGCGAGTGTCATAGATGCATTTTGGATACATCGTTTAAACATTGAAAAACTGTTTTCATTCTAGTTTACATTTAATTATTAAACTCAAAATAAATATAAAATCCGATGTCTAAGTAAAAAATAAAACGTTGTATGCACCACGGAAGATACTAGGATGATTATGTCCTTAGGCGAACTGCTTTCCACGGGCCTAAAGGGCCCTCGGAAGCAACTTGTCGCCTGTAGGCATAAATAACTATTTTACACGAAAAACCTCTATTAATTTTCTAAGAAGAATCACCACAATGTTTTCTCATTTATTTATTTACACCTTGTATATGCATATAATACGTAATCCATTAACGTTTTAACTTTCAAGCGAGTAGTTTTTGTTACCAGTAACACCCGATGGAGCAACAACTGTTAAATTCCACAAATAAAAAAATTTCGGGCAACGGCGTAAGTAATATTAAAGCTTTTTGTTGGCCGCTTTAATCTTTTATCTCTGATAGTCCCAAATGAATTAACATTTTTTGCTAATTATGATGTTCCATGTAATTGATATAAATTAGTCGAAACCGTCAGGCGCTTGTACCGTAACGTGTTTATCCTAAAACCTCCCGGTTTTCCGGCATAAGCGCTCCACGAACACCCCTACAATTTCATAAAATTTTAAATAAATAAACATGATAAATTACACCCGCACGATGTGTCAATTCTGAACCAGTGCATATTACGCGTCAGTTGGGACGGTATATGGCATCAACGGCCTTTGTTTCCATTGGACCCGTTATTGTCAGAGATCAGAACGTCACCCCTGATCAATAGGATTTTGTAACATTTATAAGCTTATTTTATTTTTTGGCGCATAATGTGGGGCGTCGAATTTAACCGGGGAACATGTGCAACGTACAAAGGATATTAAACCTCCTGGGGTTCACTACACAAAGCCCCTAAAAGCCTTCCGTTAATTTAGTTGGAATACATGCAAGTAATGATGAAGTATTCCGTGCCAGTAAATTTATTTATTAGGATAAACGGCGTAAAGTTGCCGGACATAATAAAAAATGTTTTTTTTTTAATTTACCAGAAAAAATGTTGTAGATGTCCACGTCATTGCAGATAAGATTAATATATTTTATAAGATATGAACCTTTTCATAAAAAAATTTGGATTTCTGTTTGAATAATATTCCTCTGTTGTATTTTCCATTATGATCATCCCACAGAATGCTATAAAATTAACATATACCTACCTACAAAAACGCGCAATAAAAAATAAGTAAAACTTTAATGCAGAATTCAAATTCTAGGCAAATCTAAACCCTTATCTCGATTGATTTTTTAAAATTTATCTGGATTTCTATTTAGTCGAGGAAATAAAGCACAAAAAGAGCCGAAATCTCCGAAATTTTTCGATCAAGTCGTATCAAGATGGGGTTTTTTGCATTCGCTTTCTAAAATTATATGGAAAAAATGTATCAACTTTGTATTATGTTTTTCGGTCAAATTGCATTTTGCACTGCACAAATGCATCCGGAAAAATGAATTTTTTAGTCACTTAGAAAAAATTCATAACTCGGTTAATAACACTTGGAATGGACTCAAATCAGGGTCCTGGGGGTTTTCGAGGTTTCTGATCCCGAATATGACCTTCAAATTGGTCCATCGCCGACCTGGAGCTTAGGATTAATGATGAACGTCATCTCCGAGGCTTCTCCTGAATTTCACTCTTAAATGCAACGAGACTTGACACCCGGAGGTTTTTCGGGTCGCTGATTCCTAATCTGCCATCGGCAAACACCCCCCGGACACCTAGTGCACCGGAACCTGGACATGGACGTCATCTCCGGGAGTTTTCCTGTAAAATTCGCGTAAACGAGACGAAAATCGCATCAGGGGTTTTTTCGAGGTGCTCTTCTCGAAATCATCATATAATATGACGCATGCACGACTGTGGGCCCCCAGACGGGGCCCTCGAAAAACTATCCGGGCCCTATACGTCAGTTGATGATGAAAATGATATTTAGTAGAATATTTTCAAATTATAGTTAATAGTTGATTAGATTAGGATAAAATGAAGTTATATTATATTTGAGTTAAATTAAATTGAAGTTAAGAGTAGGTTAGAAATGGCAATTGATTTGGAAATAAATGATTTTGATTTGTTTTTGAAACAACACTTGCATACATTGTGACATTCATTCAATTTATTTTCTCTATTGAAAATTCACTGTTTATTGATTTTTCTGGCGATGACGCCGATTTCAAGGCCCAAGTTCCGGTGCACCAGGTGTCCGGGGGGTGGTCGCCGACGCCACATTCGAGAAGATAGCCCCGAAAAACCCCCTGATGAAATTTTCGGCTCGTTTACGCGAATTTTTACAGGAAAACTCCCGGAGATGACGTCCATGTCCAGGTTCTGGTGCACCAGGTGTCCGGGGGGTGCTCGCCGACGCCAGATTAGGAATCAGCGACCTGAAAAACCCCCGGGTGTCAAGTCTCGTTGCATTTAAGAGTGAAATTTGGGAGAAGCCTCGGAGATGACGTTCATCATCAATCCTAAGCTCCAGATCGGCGATGGACCAATTTGAAGGTCATATTCGGGATCAGAGACCTCGAAAACCCCCAAGACACTGATTTGAGTCAATTCCAGGCATTATTAACCGAGTTATGAATTTTTTCTAAGTGACTAAGAAATGCATTTTTCGGGATGCATTTTGCACTGCACAAATGTAATTTGGCCAAAAAACATAGTACAAAGTTGATACAGTTTTTCACATAATTTTAGAAACTGAATGCAAAAAATCCCATCTTGATACGACTTGATCGAAACATTTCGGAGGTTCAGTGCTTTATTTCCTCCACTAATTATTTTGTGTAGATCTTCAGTTTCTAAAGTTCTGGTATTAGGACCTACGTGCCGTAACCGCTGCTTTTTCTACGTTGGTATTCTTAAAATGACACTTAAGCTTCCTTAACTTCGTGCTAACTTGTCTTCTCGTTTGTTCATTGCATACTTTTCCATAGATACACGGGATGTTGTATACACCGGTACCGGTACCGAATATATTGTTCCTAGAGCTCTGATCGAGGAAGGTTATTTCTATCTTCCATGTATCGTTGCAGATGGTACGAATATTGTTTTTCCTTAAGTAAGGGCCTATGTCCTCCCGAACCCTCCAACCACAGCTCTGCATCCTACCGTAAATATTGCCCCAAGAGAGGAAGTCGATCGCTCTAGCGATAAAAGCGTGGAACGATTTAATCAAGAGCGCCTTTTTCTCGTAAAACGAACAATAAAAATGTTTTACTTTCCATTTCTATCAAAGTAGGCCGATTCATACACAAATTGAGATTACAATATAAATTTCAATTCTAAGCAATTTTTGTTAATAATATATTTCTGTATTGTTAAAAACAAAGGCAGTTTAATCTTGAGCGATTTTTATATTTGCCGTTTTTCTGATCACCCTGTATATGCAAGATGAAAGTTCTCCATGCCAACCGCATTTTAAAGACAAGCAATTATTGAATGATAACAATTTATTTAGTATATATTTCACAATGGTAAATTCTGTCCAAATTACATTTTTTTTTCAACTCCGTTGGAAAATAAGTTTACTTTATAATTCGGGTAACTAATTTTGCACACACCAATAAAATTAACATTCTTTGTACGGCTCCAACCCTTATGAGCCGTATGTCCTAAATTTGTCAAGGGAAAATTCCTAAAATTATTAGAGATGTTTGTATATCTTCAACACAAAACAAAATGTGTATAATTTAATATTTTAAAATATTCATAATTTTCATGTATAAAATACCCACTGCACATTACACATATTGTCGATGGTCAGCGAAATGAAAGGAAATATTGGAAATTAACTATAACACAATAATAAATACAGACGATAGGCAGCATGTTCCTGTGAATATATAAAAACCAGCACCAATACGAAAGCTGTACGCAAATGGACAATCTGCAAAAATGAAACATTCATAGTTAACTGTACGTGTGGCAGTGTCCATTAAAAACTGACCATCAGAAACATAAAAACTGGTAATGAAAAATGGAAGTTGGGAATAATTGAAAATCACATTGTTCTCCGTAAAATGCATGAGCGCCCTTTAAAAAATCATTGTTCGAAGTCACTTGGAAATATTGCGAGTAAATAACGGATGTATTGTTTGTGTTTTGCGTTTCCCATGAAAATGGAAACGCCAATATAGAAGCTGTTTCTCAAACAAAAGAATGGCCTTATAATTTGTTTTAATTACAGGTTAACTACAGGCAAGTTATCTTAATTCGATTTTATTAAAAGCCGATTTTAATTTTATTACATTTTTTAACATGTAGCTAATGAATTTTAGTAAAACGATCAATACAATCATACGTCATCAGTACAATAATCCAGTGGCGTACTCAAAATTTAAATAAAAAGTTTGCTAACCAATGTTTGTAAACTTGACTCCGGAAAAAAGTAGTAAAACTATTTGTAATATAATTTCTGATATCAGATTTCGGTAGTTAAAAAAATATCGTATGGAACTATGCAAAAATTATACTTAGGTTTGCTGTTTGTTTGAGGTTATATTAAAAAAAAAAACACTTTCTCATGGCAACTTTTTGTCCTCTATCGAATGGCATAATCAATTTATATGTAACGTTTTGTCTTTCCGGGACCATCATCAACTTCATTCATCTTCAACGTATTCTATTTTATATTTAAATATATGAGCCAATTAATTACCTATGCGGATCTGAACCTAGTAGATAAGATGATTTTGGCCCAACCTTACTTGTTGAATAACTATTTAAATACTGTGAAAACATGTCGATTTACGTTTTAGTGAAGACTATAATTTCAGTTTTGGATCTACACCCTCAATTCATTCTATTCGTATATCTGAAAATTTGAAAAATTAATGATTGAACCTTTAATTTAACTTTAATATAAGAAAAAACAATGTTTAATAAACTAAACCATATTTTACACAACAAAATATACAGGGTGTCCGGAAACAAATAAATAATGCTTGGAGTACATACTTTATTAAAAATATATAGATTTAGATAAACTTTACTGTCGTTAAAATGCATTGATTCAGAGGAAAACTGATTTCAGTTATATCCTGCTACTGTTAGTTACAGAGCGCTTCAAGTTATCCTAAATTAATTAAACCAACTATTAACCACCAAGGTTATTATTGGTAAATATTAATAACTATGGGTTAAGTTGCTTCCATTCAAAAATCAATATCTTTTGTGATATAATCCTTTAAATGTAGCTCCGTAAAATATAGAGGCTTATTTTATCTCATTAGATTGATATCTCAAGAGAGGTAGTTGTTTCCAATAAAAAAAAAAATATTTAAGATAGTTACAAAAAGATGAAGTTTGTTTAGGTTAGAATCTTTTAAATAATTGGCTGCCCCTAAATTATACTTCTACAGTAGATAACTGAAATCCATTTTTTTTTGGAATGATGCAATTTAGGAGCTTGCAGGAGGTATAACTTTTTGTAGATATTAAAGTAACGCTGCTGAGTTGCCTCAAAATCTACGAATACAAAAAATACTATAAAAAACAAAAACAATAAGTCTATGTTTATGTTCACTTACTAGAAAAAAATCCTCATATACAGTGTGTCCAAGATATGGATGGGATAGCATTAGGATCTAGGAAACGGTAAGAGATACGGGGTGGCTCAAATTAGAAAAAAAGTTTAGTTTTTTTATACCTAACAATATGCCGTTGAGAAAAATCTAAAATTGCGGGTAGTTCCGGAGATATCAGGAGAAACCCGAAATTTTGTAAATTGTTCATCTAATTCAGAATTAAAAATGACTAGATTTTGTCATAAAATAGCAGCGACGTATTTAAAAAAATTAATGATGATGCCCCCTTGAAGACGAAACGTCGAATTGCAAAAATGTTGACGCCATTGGATAGAGCAAAAAAGTGGCAATGTAAGGAAATATGCAATTTATTTTAAAATTCCTTTTCAAATAAAACCAGAAAAATAAAACGATTTTGCAAAATTTCGGGTTTTTCCAGATATCTCCGGAACTACCCGGAATTTTAAAACTTTTTAAACGGCATATTGTTAGGTATAAAACACACTGTACATGCCAAGCTTCCAATAATTTTTTTTTATTATTTATTCTAATATTAGGTACCTATTTATATTAATTTATCCTTTCAAAAATTAATTTATATATCTAACTTTTTATTTCCTTTTCGGCTAATAAATAATTTTATTAATTTTATTATATTCAGTTGCTATTTGTTAGAAAATTGATCCACAAACCTACATAGAATAGAGCGATATACGTGTAATTTTTATAGATCTGATTATTTGGGGACCCAAGCGGCGACCTCATTACTGTGTTTGACTTTCCCTCATTACCAATTCCATAAGATCGCACAATGAAAGATGTAAATTTCTTGATTGCATCGGGGAAAACCCGTTCTGTATATTAATTGGATATTACTGCATAATAACTATCCGGCCGACTACTGTGACTCCCATGACAAATCGCGGTAAAAAGTACACAAAGTGCATCATTTCCACAGTACACTGCATCATTCTGATTTATGGCACACAATGTGCTTTGTGGTGTAATTGTTACGGAACAAATAGAATTTTAAATTTGTAGAAGAGTTCTCGAACCGGTTTAACTGCAAAATTAAAATCCATTACGCGACAATGAAATCTGTTCATTAACGCGAGTCATGACATAATGATATACGAGGGCTGTTCAAAAAATAGCCGAACTTTATTTTTTTAAACTTTATTACATATTATATTATATTATATTATATATTATATATTATTAACCACTTTTAAATCGTGAATTCGTAACCAACCTAGAGCATCATCTCCGCAAGCTTGTTTCAAACGTTGAAACGTTTCCATAAAGATTTTTCCCAGTTTCACACAAAATTTTTCTTTGCATCGTTGTTCCAGAAAATTGTACATTTATACTCAAATAACAATATCACGAAAATTAAATGAGATATCAACAATCCAAGAACATGTGGTTGCAAACGAGGTTATGCGCAACGCAATGCAGATATCTCTATTAGCGCGTAATTCAAAAAGTTCAGTTATTACCTGAAGAGACCTCGTATAATTATCAGAAAGTACTGCCTTGAGTAAATTTTTGCCTAACTTCAATATCTATAAAATCTTTTTCTACTTATCTGTACACAGTAAAAAATTCGCTTAATTCACATAATGTGGGAGTAAAAATATTTTCTCAAGATAAATTGTAGAAGATGGGTGTTACATTAATAATGAAAATGACAGGCGTTTGTGTTTACATAATATTGCAAGTGAGAAAAGTGTTTAAACTGGATTTGATAAATATAATCTTTGAGTTAAATTATAATAAACTCATATAAACTAAAGACAATAAGAAGTGAACAAAAACTGTTAAAGAATGATATACTTTAAATTACTTTTATATAAAATTTTTGCAAAATTATAAATATTTGTACCTACATAGGTTGTGCTAGTGGTCAACTATATGCTGCGTCATATTTTCAGGAACAATTTTTTATTATTTGATTTAAAATTTTGCGTCTAGTAATATAAATAAATACATTTGCTTGCGGCGTTACCAAATTATATACAGAGTGCCCCAATATTACCTGTACATAAATCTACGGGATATTCTAGGGCCAAAATATTAAAAGTTGCTTCGCTCAGCCGCTAGAGGGCGTTGATCTTGTAAATTTTTTTCCAGAAAACTTTAAAACACCTTTTAAATTTGGCATGTGTGTAGTTGTCAGTTTATTACATGATAAACGAAATAATTGCATATACAGGGAAATAGAAAATACCACCACCTTTAAGATGCTCATATTTTTTAAAAGTGGTCTTACAACTTCAGTTTTTGCTGTATTAATCATAATAAGGCTGTTTTAAGTTTCTTTTCTCTTACAAATCTTTCGTATTCTAACTTTTTCTGCATAAATAATTATTTTATTTGTCATCGCCAATGCATTTTCCATACAAATATGATTAAATGTCATAAACAATTTTGATTTATTTGATAATAATGACGCAGATAACAAATAGAGTTCAGAAACAAATATCTTTCCTTGGGACTGTTGCACTACTTTTCTAAGTCAGGGTTTTTCTTGTACGGGGTTTTATTTGAATTTGGTTTGTCTTATTTAAAATAAGTGTTTTTGACATCCACATGTATCACACTGTATCCTTTTTTAGTGTTTTTGGGGACGACATTTTTTATTTCTTATCTTAGTTTGGTATCGTATTTTAGTATCATCTCGTAGATGACATATTACAAAATAATTATAATTTTGAATTGTATATCAATGTGTCAACATCAATTTTACTCTCTTATCAGTTGTACACGGTGATGTTTAATTGGACTAAAATGCTCAAATATATTGAGCTTTCCGTATCTGACAACTGTAGTAGAAAATTGAAATTTATTTTCCTCCGGAATCATGCATTTTAGCAACTGCAACACGTATACCTATATATATATTTTTACAGTAAATAAAGTGACGTTTCATAAAATAACTACATGTTCTCTAAATTCCTACCTACATAAAATATAGAAAAAGAACAAGCGAGTTCACTTTTGATTATTCCAAAAACCCTATCTCATACATTTTATGGAAATAACTACGCAACAAAATTATCGCAATAAATTTTTCTAAATCGTAGAGACTTGATTTTTATTTTCAAATTGTTTGTTAGAAAGTACACTTTATGATGGTCTATGTTATTTTCGAAAAAAAACCGGGGCGATCCAGGTAATACGTCAAGCAATCAAATTTAAAAAAAAAAGATGCTTGGACTTTATCAGAACATGGAGATGCAGTATCGATTCGCATCCATTTCGCATAGATTTTTTTCTTCCAGATAATTACCTACAAAATGAAAAAAAATCGTCCTGATACGATGAAAATTGACGAAGCTATGCGTATTTGAAAAATGGCAAAACTTCGATGAAAAATTTTGTTGCAATAATTTTGTAGGTTTGAAAGTATTTTAAAACGTGAAAAAAATTAAATTAAATTGTTTTTCTGGACTCGTTACTTATTAAGGGATCTTTAGCTATCCACCTACTAGTATAACTGAAATAATATTTTAAATTTTTGCCCATATTTTCTTATGACAAGTCTTGAATGGAATGGAATGAAAATTTGACGAATCTTAATTTCAAAATGTAATTTTCAGAATCTTCAGTTTGAGGTATAGATACTATTTACAAAATTTATAGATATTTTAATATTCTTAATTACTTTTAACAACTTTAACTTTTGTAATTAATTAAGTAACGTTAAAATTGTGCTTAAAGATATTTGTAATATTTTAAAAACTCCACCTATTTGAGAAGGTTTACGACGTCGACTATAAATATAAGTACTTGCCCTAGAAATTAGGCAACTGTATGCAGAAATATGAGAAAACGTCTCTTCTTGACGAATAGATTTTGTCAATTCAGATGAAAAAAAAAAGAAAAAAATGTGATTTTCCCATTGCGTAGACTTAATTTGCTAGTTTACTGCTTTCTTTTTTTTATAATAGTGTCTATTAGTGTCTCAGCATAGTTTCAAATGTGAACAACATTATGACGGAAATATTGGTTAGATTCAAGTTTCTTTTAAAAAGTGGTTGTGCTATCTAGTAAAGTAGACATTTATTGATTGATTAAAACTTGTTTCATTCCTACACGAAGTTCCATTAGGAAGAAAAATGTATGCGCGTGGACGTCTGCAAATTGTTCTTTAAAATTTCGAATATTACACCCTGAAGATACTGTTTTAAGAATCTTATACGTTTTAGAAAAGAAGGGACCAATGTCACAAAAACCTTGTTAGCCTTAGGGTCATGTCTTCCTTAAACATAGCCCTATTTTCTGACTATTTTCTGAAATTTCATCATCTGCATGCAAATTATATATTCATTGTAAGGGTAGCAATCCCCATTTTACCAAAAAAACTTGGCAGTTAATGTCAGTGAAGTACAACGGGTATGGCCTGGAAATATAGTCAATTTTAAATAGGTACATTCAGTGCAGTAACAACATATTGTGATATTTACTGTTTAGAAATAATGCATTTTATAAATATCAAAATAGTATTTAAGTGAACATGGACTTTTCATGAAAGAAGTATTACAAATATATTAAAATGAGACACAATTTCTACCTCTGCACAAACGGTTTGCAATTTTTGTAGTACAATCAATCCTAAACGTTAAAAAAAAATCGCTATAGGCCAAACCAAAAGGTGTAATCGTCATGGTGTTATTATTTTTAAAAATATGTGAAAAATATTATTGCAACAAATACCAAATAAATATTTGCAGGCAATATCTGAATAGTTATTTTAATTAATGTTACTGTAACGAAACAGAATGTAGAATTTTGATCATTATTGTAATACTATTAAGCTAATTTAAATAAATTCAAAATTTTTTTTCCAAAAAATCCCTTCTAATGAAGTCAAACAATGATCTTCGATAGCAACAATCTAGATATAAAAAAGCTATCTAACCTTATAGACAGAATTTTTAACTAATATTGAAACAATTACTCTATGTCTCAACTAGCATTGAATTATATCAGCAACATCCAGTAAACAGCCCGCATATTTCTTTGACTTCATTTGATAGGATTTTTAGGAATAATTCTTTGATTTTATTAGTAAAGTAAAATTACGAGAGATAGTAATAAAATATATAGGGCGTTTTGCATAAGGCCATGCCGGGAAACTCAAAATATGGTTGAGGGTTGCTTTCGGTGTGCAGTAATAAAATTCTCTCTCAACGGTAAAAATAAAATTATTTTTATTGAAAACAAAATGCAGGGAAAAGAAATGTTGACGGGGCGAGCGTTCGTTGGAGAGTCCTGGTGTGGAGTCGCTCGCAGGTAAATGTATTCAGTTCCTGGCGCCAATCTGTAGTGCTCCTTTTTCGGGAACCATCGTGTTGGTATCCCGCTTGCATCGGTTAGATTAGTCCAGCGTCAGGCTGGCGCTCTTAACATGATACTTAAGATGGGTCACTTGCAGACATGTGTATGAATTTAATCGTCAAACTTGACGACTAGGAAAAAAGTAATTTAATTTTAGAAATTGTCTGCTGAGTGTTTTGAAAATGGGCCGAGACGTTTTCATTTAGCGAAGAACTTGACATGCTATTAGTGTTAGGTTTCTGTGAAGGACACTACAGAAGAAGTGTTGAAGAATATCGGAGAAGATTTCCAAATCGTGTAATCCCCCATAGAGAAACATTTTCCAATGTTGAAAGACGGGCTCAAGAACAGGCAAGTTTTTCAGTAACACTCGAGAACGTGCTATTGTAATTAGGGCACAAGATGAAGAACTTATTTTGAAAACAATTGAAGATGACCTACAATATTAATACTAGAATTCTATCTCGACAAACTGGTATATTGCAAACTGTTGTGCACCGAGTGATCAGACGTAATCTACTACACCCATATCATATCCAAAAAGTGCAAAAATTGTTACCGAATGATTTGGTTAAACTAGTGAATTTCTGTCAGTTTATTTTATTACGTCAAGGAATTAATTTTCAAAAGAAAATTCTCTTTACTTGTGACGCTTGTTTCACCTGCAGAGGTATTACAAATTTACATAACTATTACGTGTAAGTATTCAGTAACTCCTCGACATTTCCAGTGCAAGTTTAAAATAAATGTTTGGATGGGTTTTATTAATCCGTATTTAATTGGTCCAGCAATTTTACAGAATCGATTAAATGGCGAAACTTATTTAGAATTTCTCCAAAACACTCTTCCGGATCTACTTGACTAGGTGCCGCTACATCTCAGACCGAAACATTGGTTTATGGAAGATGGAGCACTCTCTCATTTTAGTAACATTGTTAGACTTTTTAAACCACCAATATCCAAATAAGTGGATTGGAAGAGGAAATAACTGCCCACAAGAATGGCCTCCGCGATCACCAGACCTCAACAAATGTGTCTTCTTTCTTTGGGGAACGTTGAAAGAATTTGTGTATTCCTCGCCAGTTGCGTCTCGAGCAGAATTGTGGAATCGCATTAAGGATAAATGCACATTCATTAGAAACAATCAGCAGTTATTGGATAGAGTAGACCTCAATTTTCGACGAAGAATAAATGTATGTCTGAGGGAAAACGGTGATCATTTTGAACAATTTCTATAACTTACCAGTGCAAATTGTATGTTATTTATATTTTTAAGTTGTTTGTTTTTCCATTAAATTATTCTTATTCCAACTTTTTTTTACTGATCGTCAAGTTTGACTTTTAATTTCAGAGCCAACTTTTAAATGTTCGATGATTTTAATTAAATAACAGCTACAATACGTATTATTAGTTATATAATATAAATTTTTTGAAAACTAACAAGAATAAGAGCAGTTTTAGAATTAAATTCCCCATAAAATAAAGTCCGCCAATGGGTTAAAAAATTCGGTCATATTTTAATGGTGGGTGCATCATCCTTTATCAATCCTTTAAAATGCTTCAGTTGAACTCTACTTACTGTCGATTAATGCTATTGGTACACTCACTCACCGTGGTTTTTCTAAGTTCAAGTACAACTGAAATATTGATGTTTTTTCGAAATTTGAAACCCCACTTTCAAGGCTTATAACTTCTGGTGCAACTTAGTATAAAGCAAAGTTGCACCATATTTTGGGTTCCCCTACATGCCCCTTCTCGTTTCTTATTTGAAACACCCTGTATAATTTTAATAAATAAATTTTTTAATAGCAGTTTACGTTAATCCAGTCATATTGTTAACAACTCATTTGCAAAGATGACATTTGAAAAAGTTGCAGGAGAGTAATAAAAGTTATTAAGTTTGCAACTTCAGCAAATGAAATAATTGATCTTCAGCAACAGAACTCGCTTCTGACATACAGGTAGCCCCTTCAAAGAGTTCAAAATAAGACAATCAATGTAAAACATTTTTTTTATTCACATACAAATTATTCACGTAGAACGTTTTAAAATAAAAATCCCATATGCGTTGAATGGCCTATTTTTATATTAAAGAAAAAAGAGGTACACATAAATTGATCTTTCGAATCCCAGCACCGACCGCACGCCAAACGTCTCTGAATACTAAACACTTGTAACGCCACCTCTGCGCCGAATGTTAAATAAAATATTGAGTTAGCCCCCATAATTCTTATTACAAACTTTCCACCATCCCCAAGGAGAAACGCCGTTAAATGTCCCAAAATCCCGAAGAAATAGAGTTAAATATTTAAGGACTGTATGTTACAGGGGCTTCAGTGTAGTGGCACCGGAATTGGCCGTACCCGGGAAAACAACAGCCGTATTCGTAACGCTCAACGGCCCTGCGAGTCTGCAGCCGCTCAACGTCACCCTGAGACTCCTGCAGGATGCCTCAATAGCACTCTCGGCTTCCTCCGACGGCTCGAACCAGCCACTCGTGGAATCCGTTCAAGAGATCAGGGGTAAGTAGATGGATCTTATATCAGTTTGTTTGTGTGCTGCTTACGTTGAAATTTATACACTTTTTACAGGTATGCAATAATCGGTTACAAATCGGCAGACATATTTTTTTATTTACGTTGAAGGTTCGTGGTACAAGATATCTATATTTAAATATTATATTATATAATATTATAATTATATAATATACAGAGATGGCCAGAGGTACGGAATAAAATTCATATCTTTTGAATGAGTTAATTTTTTTTTAAACGCCGAAACACGTTAACTGATTTTGATNATGCATAATTTACCAGCTGAAGTCATTCAGAATGCTGTGGACAGCTTTTACTATCGTCTTGGAGAATGCCAAATAGTGAATGGAGGACATTTTCAGCATTTGCGACATTGAGTTTATTTTTGTAAATTATCTAGTTGTTTCAATTTCTAAATGAAAAAAAAACTTGCTATTGAAAAAATAAAACTTGTTTATTTGGGATGGCTGGATTCGGTTTTCTATAAGCTTTTCAACGAGCCCCCACATGCTTTATGTTTCCATTTGAAACCAAAAAGTAGGGGTAGCTGGGGGTTAGGGGGTTGAAGAAAAATTAATTATTATATAACCGAAAAATGGGAAAAAATCAAAATCAGTTAACGTGTTTCGGCGTTTTAAAAATATAACTCATTCAAAAGATATGAATTTTATTCCATACTTCTGGCCATCCCTGTATATTATCTATGCGAGTGGTCCTTAGACATATTTCCATAATAAAGAGGAAACTACTTTGAGGAAAGAAACTACAGAAACTTTTCGTTGTAAATGCAAATTTTAGTGTAACCATTAAATGTCCGGAAAAATCAGTAACGCAAAAATTTACTCTTGTTGCTTATCGGAAAATGGAAGAGATCAATATCTTTGAAATGCGGACATTTAAGAGTCATTGTCAAAGGTTATTTTTTAAAGAGAGATCAAAATATTTTTTTGATACAGGCTGTTTTACGGTAAGAGACTACTATGATTTGCATTTTGAATAAAATAATACCACTGTTGTAGCACTTTCGGTTATACCGGAAGTCACCATCTACTTGCTTATTTTAAACGGAATACCCTGTATAATTTTGCATATTTGGATTCTACGCGTAATTTTAGGGAAAATTTTATCAATCTTCTATCTCTAATGGTCTTCTCTCAATTCTTTCGAAAAAAGTTGCTTTCCGATAGCCTAATTCAAAAATGCCTATATATATATATCGCGCAAGCTGAAGTATTGATATTGAGATAGAGGAATACCTATCATTTATTACAGTTACTTTAAAAACTGTTTAATTTTATACAGGGTGGTGAAAATTTATAGTCAAATTTGCGTATCTTCGAACCGCCAAAACATGATTTTTCTGAATGGAACACCCCGTGTACAGGCTGTTACAAATTCGCCTCTCACTACAGGGCTACAGGGATCTCGAAAACATTATGCCTTTAAAAAATCAAGGCTAACATGATTAGTTTTCGAAATATTTATTTTTTATTCTCGTGTCCATAGGCTTATTATAGACATATTCTAGGCTTCTCGAGTGCTCAAAATTCAAACAAATTCCAGTTTTTTTCAGGATATTCATACAAATACATCTGACATGCTCTTTCACAGTTGCGGTTACAGATATAATAAATTCCGATAATATTACGCTGATCTTCATTTCCACCCTTTGCCAAAACGAAAAACTGAAATTTTTTAAAGAATAATATTCAGTTACCGTTTTGGTTGTTCATATGCATTTTTAAGAATTAATTTGTCATAATAAAATTAAAATTGTAATGTTTTAACGCAACAACTTATTGAGTTATGTATGACCAAGTTATGGTAATAGTTAATAATAATAAATGTTTTATTGTAACGCCTGGTAGTAATAGTTTAAATAACTAAATGGATTTCACAGGGTCTAACGACACGTACAGTGTACGATAATTCAATAAACAAAGAAATCTAAATAAAGAAATTTAGATAAATTTGGACGAATACACTGAAGATGAAGTTTTCGAGACAAAACGTCTGAATCTGGTTCAGGTTGAGCCAGTACAGTATTGGGGATCATGAAGGCTTGCAAAAAATGTAATAAAATTTCTAGGGTCGTATTCCAAAAAGTGAAGTTGATGATGGTCTTGGAGAGACGAAACGTTACATATAAAAATTGATTATGTCATTCGATATAGGGCCAAAAGTGGCCATGAGAAAGTGTTCTTCCTTTTTCAATATCACCTCAAACAAGGCTGAAATGAAACAAAAACGGATTTCCAAAATTTCGGCTTTTTCAAATATTTCGAAAACTAATCATGTTAGCCTTGATTTTTTAAAGGCATACCAACATTATGCCCTGACTACGCAACTTTGCTCCCATTTAAGCCACTTCGTACCTCTTACAGTTTCCGAAATCCCTGTAGTGAGAAGCGAATTTGTAACAGCCTGTATTTAATCAAAAACTGTAGAATTTTATCTACTATCTATCTATATTACACTTCCCTATACCTATTTCTCTTAATTTTTCTGTTATTGGCGGTTTTTGTGATACGTAATAATTACACCATTAAATAAATATTAAAATACTTAGTAGATAACTAAACAATATAAATGTTCAATATGACCGCCATTAACGGTTAGGCACTTGTGAATCCTTAACATAACACCATCTGCCGTAGCTTTTGCTATTTCTTTTAAGTTTGCTAGCAATTTCACACCCATCCTTGCAAGCAATTAATTTTAATTAATTAATTATTTTAATTACTTATCACAAAAACCGTCAATAATAGTAAAATTAAAAGAGATAAGTATAGGGAAGCGTAATATGTACAGATAGAGAGTAAAATTCTACAACAGATTTTGATTAAATATATAGTGTTCCATTCAAGTTTTAGTGGTTCGAAGTTAAGCAAATTCGACAATAAATTTTCACCACCCAATGTAAAATTAAAGTATTTAAAGTAGTAAAGAATGAGTAAAGAATTATCAAAATAAAAAAAGGTTAGTTATATACAAGTTGTAATGGTACATGGAGCAACAGTGGATTCTACTCATTAAAATTTTACTATTTGTGTACAAGCATTTCAAAAATTAGACATAGGCACAGCATAAATTTTAGGAATCGGAGTTTCATTTGAGCAATGAAATCAAATCCGATCATAACATTGCTGTTATTCATTAGAGGGCGCCACTTGCGGCACTTTGCATGTCTTTAAAATGTCATAACCTTTTTGCTCTGCCTCTTCGACATTTCTTTTTAAGTAAAAAAGGGGTCACACTACCTTGCAAGTGTTACTAGGATACACCATTTTCGAGATATTCTCCTTTAAAATTTCCAGTGCAACGAATTTAAAGCATTTGGTGTAGGATGTGTGTATACATTGTAAAAAAATTTCATTCAAATTCACTCTAGTTTACTCAATAATGTATTAATTCCTGTCCACATCCGATTGAATTTTACTCGAATCCGGGTTTCTGCTAACTGTCAAGTGAGTGACTTTTAGTGAATAAATCAAAAGTTGATTTTTTCTCTAGTTTGATTTAAATTTAACTATTATTGAGGAGCCCCCCCCACACCGGCCGCCGCTGCTTCCATTTTATTAATATCTGAAGTGGTTTTGCACCACTTTATACTTTTCCAAGGTGAACTTTGAAAAACAAAAATTAATAAAATATGTTTTCAAACGGTTTGATAGCATTTTGAGCGTTATTTTGTAAAAATTTGAGGAAAAATAAGTTCTAACACAGAGATGTGTGATATGGTATGCGTAGATGCACAAGAAAATTTTAATGGACGCTTAGCTCATCTCCTATATTTGGAGATGTATTCAAACAGAAGGTAACCGGATTTTAAGATCTTTAAAAATCTTTATACTAGACTAAAAGAAACTAGTTCCTTTTGATCCAGACGAGATACTATAGAACGCTGGGAAACTATTTCTCGAGAATAAGAAAATGAAATTTTGGTCCATGTTGCGGCAATTCCGGAGACAAGTATTGGGCGCGTAGCTACGACAATTGAGTAAGTAAATCAACAATACATATAAATATTTTATCCGTACCAGTTACGCCTTTACAAAAACTTTTGGAAGATAACCTTCCAGCAAGATTACAGTTTGCACATTTTTCTCGTACGATTTCTAAACAAGGTATTGTTTATGAATAAATCTATGTTTACGCATCGAGGTGTATGTAACTTTAGAAACAAACAGAAAACTCGGACCTAGTAGCCGAGCATCACTTCCAAGATGAATTGACGTTCGTTGTGCAATTGTTTATTATTACCTTTTGAGACCATGTAAGCTACTCCTGCTTTAAACAGCAGATGACACTTAAATTTCCTCCAAAATCAACTACCCAATTTCTTGGACGAGTTACCACTGCCATTAAAATATAATATGTTTTTCATGCAGGATGGCGCTCCAGAACATTTTTTCTATTCTAGTGAGAGACTACTTAAACACTCATTTTCCAAGTCGCTGGGTAGGTAGTGCAAGCTAAATGTCTCGGCTTGCGCGGAGTCCTGATTTTAATCCAATAAATTTCCACATATGGAGAAACATAAAATCTCTTGTGTATGAAGAGACAATAAGTACTCTAGAGGAATTGCGGCAGCGAATTGAAAATGACCGTAATTTTGTAATGAACACCCATTCTTTAAGATCATTAAATAAACGGGTTTCTAAATGCATTGAAGTAAATGGAAACCACTCCCAACAGTTGTTACAGAAAATTAATCACTTTCTTTCTTAATTGTTGCTATTTATTTGTTGTATTTATTCGTTATATTGTATCGATTTATATATATGTTTTCTTTTTTCCTGTCAGTTTGAATTTAATAATTAAGAAAATCTAAAAAAGTTAATTTTATAAAAGTCTCCCACTGACTAAATTATTGTTTCTTTTTTCTTTTCTTTTTCTTTTTCTTTTTTCTTTTCTTTCGTTTCTTTGTTTCTTACTAAGTTTGAAAACATCTTTTATTAATTTTGTTCCTATACTAAATGATTTAAATTTGTTACATTGAAAACTTTAGAGGAGAATATCTCGATATTGGTTACTCATAGTAATTCTTGCAAAGTATCCTTTTTTTACTTAAAAAAATGAAAAATAAAAATCGAGGTGCAAAAAAGATATAACCCTTCAAAAACAAAGTGCCGCAAGTGTCTCCCTCTACAGACAAAAAAATAATGATCGGATTTTAATTCGTCGTTTTTTAAAGAACCACCGATCCTCAAAATTTGTGCAATAGGTATATTTTGAAAAGGTTATTTAAAAATATTGATTACAAATCTTTAGCTTTGATGCCCTGTATCTTTTTAAGTATCAGCTTTTAGACTAACTAAGTGTGGTTATATCATGTTTTAGTGTGGAGGATTCGCTGTTGCTTTATGTTTTATTACTTATGGAACACCCATAGCGTCATACCTTTTAGAAGTTTGAAAATCCATGAAACATAACAAATCAGCATATAGTATATCTAAATTTATATATTTTAAGTCGTTTTTGTATATAGGAATCCGGCAGCAAAAAAAAACAAAAAGTATAATACAAATATCGGTTTTGCACTAATTAATAATATTAACCTAGATCTCTCGAGAGGATGCTAGCGATGAATAAAAAATATTTTGAATGAACCCAGCTATATATGTTTAAGTTAAATAAAAATAATATTACTGGTAACTATAGTTACTAAAAAGAAACACCTAATAGACTCTTATCCATATAAAAGTACATATTAGGTGTTTTATTTTTCGTAAAAAGAAATTCAAAATAGTCTAGGAATTATATTTTAAATTTTACTTACAAAAAGAAAATGGTCATTAGACATGGATAGGGTTTCTGATTTTTCGGCCTACTTTTTTTCTCGGGACTCGAGAATTCTCGACTAGGAATTCCCGGGAATTCTCGAATTCTCCAGAAATTTCTAAAACTTAAAAAAGTCATAATTTTGGTATTGTAATGCGAAATATAAACATGCTATTATACTTAACAATCATCATTAACATTTATTATTTATTCAGTATTTTTATTACTTACTTATATGTTTCTACTTCTACTAACAAAACTAAATTAAACTTTGAGTATCTTCTTCTTAAAAACCTTTAACTTGTTTTTTTAAATACTTTCATTGTACTTATGTTTATTTCAATGTTTTTGAATCGTAGCTTTCTTTCAATAGTTATTAATAACAATTATTCATGCAGTCTTTTAATTAAACAAATAGTAAATAAGGAATTTAACCGAAGTAATCTTAAAAAAAACAAGCTTTAATTTAAAGATACAGAAGCGTTCTTCTTATTAATTTATCACTTATAATCACAATCTTTTAATTAACAAAACAAAAATAAAATAATCAACTAAAGGAACAGGAACTAAATATTTTCAGAATCATCAACATTAGGTATCTGCTTATAATAAAATTTCTACAAAGACTAATAACAAGGTACATTAAAAAAATAAAAATCGTCAAAGTAAACTAAAGCCTTAAAAACTTAAAATAAATAAATCATGAGCTAGTCGAGAAACCACTTTAACCGCTCAGTTATTTGTCGAGAAACGAATTGAACGCATGAACGAAACGAATTCCAATCAAGAACATAAGACGCGCGTGATTTTTAAATTTCTCGATTTCTCGACAATTTTTTCTCGTCTCGAGTAAGGCCAGATTTCCCGGGAATTTTCGCTTCGAGAAGTCTCGACCAGAAACCCTAGACATGGATCATATATCTATTCTGGTATTATGAATTGTACTGCTATGTTACAGATAAACTAATAAAGAGAAAAACTGTTCTACTACGTGGACTTACCCTTGTCGGGTGACGTAAACACACGCTAAAGTCAACTAACTCGGATGGAGGGCCGTTTTCTTCGTTATCTCAGCAGGGAAAGAAAACCATATATATTTTCCGAGAGGAACTTTGATCTCGAATATCGAACACAGGGCAAAATTCGGAATTTCGCCCAATGATATTTAATCTCGTAGCGAGGAAACAAAATTCCTCTTGTGATCGACGCCCTAGTCACAAAGAGACATCGACTTCATAATAAACCCCATTAGCGACGATATACGAGTACTGAACGTATATTTCCCATAAATATCGTCTAATGCAAGGTTCTAGTGAAATAACCGTTATACAAAACGCAGAATAATGTTAATTTGTATCTAACAGGCCTTAATCAAAATTAAAATCGCTGCCTGTTTAACAGAACTCGAATCCTCGCGTTTTTCAGTCGTCCGCTTTTTCTCAGCAAAAAATTATTTCCCGTAAGACTATTGTATATACTTTTTGGTTTATCTAATTGGTTAAAATTAGAGGAGAGATTTACTGTCTATTTAGCAACATTAATTTATAAGATTATACTCGACACTGTAATAATAAATTCCGCTATGTTTCAACGTTCCTTTGGCTACAATGCTGTGAAAGAATATAATATAATTGTTATTTATTTGTCTGTAAATGATACGTCCTGCTTCATTGTTACCAGTTTTACCACAGCAGTTACAAACATGTTATTGGCACGAAATTATAACAGGTTCATTATAATTTTTCTTCGATTGTGACAGATTATTATTATATCATTATTTAAGTTAATTAAATTGTTTAATAGCATACTTTTGTTTTCCTACTATGTAAGTAATTACTGTATTTCTTGTAAAAAAAATATTTTGCATAAAAAATAAACGCATTTAATAAAACTAATAATAAGAATAACAAAAATAATTATAATAAGGTAAAAATTATAAAAATTTACTTTTCATTTTCTCATTCCCGAAAAAACCCATCAAGAATGTGTAACGAAAATTTCGAACACCTGAAAAAAGACACATTTTTAATCGGTTTTTCGCATTTTACAATACAAATAAAAAAAATATCATCTTAAAAATATTCTGTAAAATTTTTTATGTCAATTCATTCCATTTCAAGTTACAAAGTAATAAAAATTTAGAGTAATATGAGCCATTTGCTAGATAATTTTTTACATTTTACAATTTATCAGAACTTCCCGTCATTTTAGGCTTAAAAGAGGCTGATATTCTATTTGTCCATGTTATTTGGGACTAATTTATGAAAAAAAAGTTAATGCCAAGTCACAATCACTTCATTTGTTCCCACGACTAGACTAACTTGTATAGGAAAACCAACATATGAAATTATCAAAACTTCCGACATTTCAATGTCAAAATAATGCCAATACATGTGAATACAGTTATTACAGTTTGCTTAACAAACTTCTAATAACTAGCTAGTTTATTAACATCGAACCGAACGGCATATACGAGTAGTTGATTTTATGGAATACAACGTAATTAGAGGTGCCTCTCAATGACCCCACAAACAAGTCAACACTAGCACAGTTAAGTTTGATGTTCTAATTTAATCAGATCATAGAAGTGTAAAACTAAACTAGTTACCTTGTTGAGATTTGATATTTATCTTTTGAAAGGCAACTAGATTTATCATATCGGATGTTGTTGTCATATGTTATTGCAAATAGTTCTTATAGATACCTGAAGGCAAGATGGCTAAGAATATGTGTAGCTTTGTTATTATACGAGATACAAAATGTTCAAATAATATATTTAAAATATTATATTAACTTAAATACATATTTTTCTAAATAATTTAATAACATCGTAATTAAATTCTAACTTTTATAACGAATTCAAATTTTTATAAAAAAAGTAACTTTTGGCATTGAGGCTTTCATCATCATCATCGTGCATATTTCAAAATAATTTTTTTAAAAGATTGTAGCTATGATGGATACTTTCTAACTATTTGACAATGTCGTCTATTTGAAACAACTTGTCTAGATTAAATACTTTCGCAGCTTTATAGATTAGTAAAAATTATTTCCTTAATTTATATTTGTTAATCAGTTTGTTATAAATTATTTCCTATCTGTTTAAGCAGTTCTTAGTAACAACTTTTAACAATATTTTTTAGCTATAGTTTTAACTTAAAGGCTAAACTGTATTCAAATTAGTAACATTATGGTGTTAACTGCGGTACTCTATGTTTTTCTTCAAAATAACTGAAGACGCGTTAACTTAAAATAAGTGTCTTAGTTATTGTAAAAAATTAAAATAGTTTAGATTTGTTTGTAACTTTGGGACCATCACTACAATTAAAAATTCTTGGGCGGACGAATCGGTAGCAGATTAATGTCTTTTGGGTTTCGTTGGCTCTCTGGAGGTTTCACCCTCGAAAGTTATTTGGAAGAGTAATACATTTTTTTAATTAAGTTTGGGTCGTTATATAGCAATGGTCGTTGAATGTTAAAACAACGACCTGGCAGATTCAGTACGGCATACAAAGCATTTATAAACTTGGTGGGCGGAATAACTGATACTTTCCAAAACCCTATGAATATACGAGAGGTAAGATGTTACACTGAGTTTTTGCCAGCCTTGTTTTTTTGTATACCTTTAATGAAGTTTCACAAAACTGTTTTGAATCATTAAAAGCATTCTGTTTAGTCTACCAATGTAACATTGGCGCATTCGCCATTTTATACAATCGCGAAAATAGGGACGCAAAAAAATCCTTGTATTTTGAAGAACTAGTAATTAGTACAACTATTAGTAGAAACGAATTTGTTCTGAAATTTATATTTTTTGTTTTGAATTTAATAAAATACATTAAAACATTCATATAGTAGTATAAATTAGTATAGAGGGTGTTTCAGAACAGATGGGCCAACGCTCAGGTGCATATTCCTAACTTAAAAATAAAATTATTTTTTCATATCAACATGAGTCCGATTTCACTTCGTTCCTTAGGTACAGGGTGTCAAAGGTTTAAAATAAAATATGTTTTTTTCGAAAATCTAGATTTCCACTTGAGGGAATTAAATGAAATTTGGACAACTAACTATTTACAACAGAGTACACATTCCTAGATATTATTATGTTGAACATGAATTACAGAACCGGACTTACTTGCAAGCCCTTGGATTTAATACAAAAAAGTGGTTCTCCGTTGAGATTTCTACTTTAAATGTGCTCGAAAATTAAAATTTTAATAATCAACATAGCGGCTACAAGGAAGACAGAAACGTCAAAGGTAAACGGTACAGTCTTATCAACTAATGTCTCTTAATTATAATTAGTAAATTAATATAGATTATTATTATAAATTCACTATTTAAATGTGCCGAACGTCAGGTATTCCTTCATTGAACTTATTGATCTGCTGCTCTGTTATGGGGAATATAAACAAAATTCGAATGCCGCGAGAAGATTCTATTTAGATGTTTCCTTTAAGAAGAGTTTCTGACAAATAATTTTTTGAAAATATTGTTAGGGAAAGTTTGAAATTAAGTAATGCCAATGCCGGCAGAAAAAGGCACCGACGACGTCCGGAAGTCGAGGAATTTATTTTGAATAGGGTTGAAAATGAACCGATGGCTAGTTTAAGAACCATCACTAACTAGATCGACATATCATCTGCATCTGTTTTAAGGACACTCCATGAGCACCAAATTTACCCATTTCATTTCACTCGAGTTCAAGAATTATTATCTCGAGACTACGCACCCCGACTGCAATATTGTCAGTGGTCTCAACAAAAAAAAAATATGTGTGATCCAGATTATCTGACTAAAGTGTTATTTACTGACGAAGCTTGTTTCAGTAGAAAGGGAATTACAAATTTTCACAACCTCCATTCTTGGGTGACGAAAATCCCAATTAGATTAGGCAGTCGATTCGCAGTACCAGTTCTCCATAAACATATCGTTGGCAAACAAATCATTGGCCCCATAAAACTTCAAAATCCCCTGAATCATGCATCTTATATCAACTTCCTTCAAAATGACCTTCCGGATTTGCTTCCTCGGAACATGAGAAATAATCGTTTGAGATAATCATTGAAAAATTACGTTTAATTCGAAAACAGTCTCTTCGTTTGACTTCAAAAAAGTATACCATTTTTGTGTGAAATTAAATACAATTTCTTTATTTTTGTTCGAAAATGTATATACAGGGTGGATAGAAAAGTTATGGCCATGTTAATGGATCAATGTTGCTGTAGGTGGCAAATTTGTAAAAAGTTGTTGTTTTATTAACAACCGGTATCTTCGAAATTAATCGGTCAAATTTAAAAAACGAAACACGGTTGTGTAGAGAAATGGAACACCTTTTAAACGATGTGTCTGTAACAAAAGCCGGGACGCGTGGTAGTTTATTTGTTAGTTCTCGGATCGGATGGGCCAACTCAGACAATAAAATATTTCAGTCTACAATAATTATTGAAAGGTTAAGGGTCTTCAAGTAGGTTTAGCGTCGCCAAAAAGTCGTCGAGAGACTAGTGCCTTTTGTCACCGGGAGTAATAAATTTGCAAAGCCGTCCTTCGGAGAAGGCTTCATAAAATTTAGCAATGATTTCGAACAAGTTGACTTAGATGGTCAGGGTCATGTGTTAGGCATCTAGTATCGACTACTGCGTCGGTTTAGCCCATGGTGAAGAGAAAAATCGATATTTCCAATAATATTTAGATAAGTTGTTAGAATGTTGTGAGGAAAATAATAATAGATTAAATAGCTGGTTTTTATGCGGATTTTCCAAACTATAAGAATAGTTTAAATGAGACTGACTAATCTGTCCCGTGTTGCTATACGGAGTCACTAGACGATGGTGCAGGGTTACTTGTAAGTTTAGTTTAGTCTCAAAATTATTATCCATGCAATTGTAAATTCAGACAATTAGGTATTAACATGATAAAGTTAAGCCATTTCAACCCCCGATATTTAGGGAGCCCACCAATAAGATAAGAACATAAACTTCTGGGCCCAAGAAATGGCCGTGTCGAAGCGAGGTGTCGAATTTAGGGATATCCGAAAAAAAGGAAGTTTCTCCTTGGATTTCACACTGGGCAGTTTTCTTCATTTTTAGAGTCTCGGGTTAATTTAATAATGGATAAAGTCTTTCCAAAGTTTGCTATGAATTCGCGTTGGGTTTCCTGAATCTCGGATTGCGTTATCGCGTATAAATTAATTAATAAGGTTTGTTCGAATTCACCGTGTCTTCGTTATTTTGTTTGTGTTTTTTTATTGTTATTAAAACCCTTCATGTGCCCTCTTGTTCTCCCAACTTTAGTGTCACCCTATACAACCAACCACTGGATTACATTCTAAATAAGCGACGTACGGTAAGTGTAGATGATAATTAATTATAAACTCCCTTTCGAGACGTTAATAGTAAACTCTTTTGCAAGTTAATATCGTTATGATAATGGTCATAATGGTAAATAGATAAATGAAGGAATAACCCTTCATGTTACATGTCACTTAATCCTCCTTCCTTATTAAGATTTTTGAAGGGTTGCCTCCCCCCCTCCCTAGGGAAGTAGAGTCTATAACAAGAAATATATGTGAAAAGATGCCCCAGTTCGATCAAAAATCGACCTGTCTCGGCTTTTTTCGGGAAAATAATTTTCCTCTGAGTTATTCGCTCTGTTTCGCTTTCAAGAGCCCACCCTTATTACTTATTTATACTGTATTAAAAGTAATACACTTTTTTGTAAAATTATACGAAAATACCTTAAACGTAATTACAATAATGACATTTTTTCCGGGATCGTTCATTATTTTATTTCTAAACATAAGCAGCTAACTGGTTCAACTTCCAAAAAAAGAACGGAGCTGTTAGGACATCAAAGTTAACGAAATCGTTTCGACCACGTTATTTTCACACTCACCGACTCCCCAATATAGACTCGCTCATCGTGCGTGCAGTAGGCTTCGCCGGCAATGAGCCCCGAATGAAACCAGGCGACACGTATCGACGATCGCCGCGCCGCCCGATTTACAAAGCGCGACGCTGCAAAAACCCGCCGCCGTGACGCTCCTGTGATCACCGTTGGCGGTGCAGAGTGGAATGACAATCTTTCGGCCCGCTGAATCGAGAAACTAGACGAACTTGTGCCCACAGCCGGCTGCCTTCTAATCGAGCAAGATTTAATTTGCAGGCCGCCGCCGCCTGGGGCCCCCATGTTCATATCGATGTGCCCGCTGCGAGGCGCTTTACACGTGTAACGTGTCGTTATTTGAATCCTCCTTTTGAGGTGGGGTGGGGTCGGATGTATTTACCCCGCCATTAGAGTTGTGTTTGGTGGGTGTTAGCTGTAGGCGGTTGGCTATGAATACGGAATCGGGAGTTAATTGATATGGTTTAATAGGAGACGTATCTATGAATAATGAGATCCAGACAAGCAAATTTGTCCGTGCTAAGATAACTTCATGCTAATCTTTACTAAGATGTACCGGGTTAGCCAATAGGATGATAGTTTCCAGTACGAATTGACAAAATAAAATATTCTGACATGTTTATTAATGAAATGTATTAGCTTGAAATATACAATTTTACTCCCAAATTAGGTATTTTTTTAATATACAGGGTGTCCCATTAAGTCTGGGATATAGAGCAGATGTAGGTAGGGGACAATGAAATAAAACAATTGATCAAATCATGTCTTTGAGATGGATATAATAATAATAATAATATACTCATTCTAACTACGAGAATTAGCCCATAAGTCGGAGACTTGTGCGGGAGAGGAGGCGGCATATTATTATTACGCAGGCCGCATTTGCGCTCAGGAACGACTTATGTTGGTAGGCCCTAACCACCATTCAGTGCAGGAATGAGGAAAACCCGGAAAACCTCATTAATTAGGGGGGTGGTCAAATGCCAACCGGTGTCAATCTCTCACATTGACTCAAGCCAATATTCTTCCACCCTACCATACCTGCACGGAGGGTGCCAATCCTCCGTACAAGCATAGATAGGTAGATAGCATAGATGATTGAATAACACATCCACACAAAATAGACTTTCGGGGCCAGAGGTCAAACCATGTATATTATACGATTTTTGGGTCGCTGAATCCGAATCCGAGGTCCTTTTAATCCCATCACCTCAGGATTTTTCCTAACCTCAAAAAAATCGATATTTTGAACAATTAACATTATAACAATTAACATATAACCTTAAGACTCAAACTTCTAACACTAAATCCAATTAACCAAATCCCACAAACATTTAACCCAATGATATCCTAACCTAATAAGCTGATGAACCCAAACCCCAATAACCCTATAAACCCCATAACTAAGGAAATAAATCATAAGCAATCTGTATTATTGCAAAACATCACATAGCTGAGGACTTCTTGAAAACCCAAGTACTCAAACCCAAAAAATTCCCATAACCCTATAACCCCATAACCCTTTGTAACACCGTAACTAATCAATCATAGGCAATCTGCATTATGACTAAACGTTAACGTGGTTGAGGATATCTTAAAAACCTATGCACTCAAACCCCAAAACCTCCATGATCCTACAATTCATAACCACAACTTCATTGCCTTGTATTTTGATCCCATTCACCAAAGAACTGAGTGTTACAGTCGATTTTTACAGAGTTTTTTTGTGACTTTAATTGGTAAGACCGTCGCCGTCGGCAGTATCATTACGCGATATACAACACGAGATGGTTGCGCGATCGGATTTCGTTCATCATATAGCTCTCATAAGAGCTTTTGAAAAAAAAATAATTTGTAGGATAGACCGTATAATAAATTAATCAATAAAACTAAAATAAATAAATGAATGATTAATGTTAAGAATCTCTCTTGACTAGATTAAATGAATTGAAAGTCCAAAGGATAACAATAGATAATCCAAAAAATTATATTACTAGAATGACTAGATCAAAAGACCGGACATATAAAATGACTAGATCAATATAAAGGAATCATTTTGGGTTTGAGTACTAGGATTTTCAAGGAGTCCTCAGCTATGTGATGTTTTGCAATAATACAGATTGCCTATGACTTATTCCCTTGGTTGAGGGTTTATGGGGTCATAGGGTTATTGGGATTTGGGTTCATGGGTTTATTAGATTGGGATATCGTTGGGTTAAATGTTTGTGGTAATTGGATTTAGCCTTGGAAGCTTGAGTATTAAGATTATACGGTTTAATTTAATTTAATAAAGACACAACATTTAAAGAAATTAGTATATAGTTATCGGGAATTATTTGATTTCTAATAAAATCCGCGAATTCAAAGCAATTTCGTACATATTTTTCATCTTTTTCAAAAGCATAGGTCAAAAATTGAGTTATCCATTTTGATATATTATAAATTGGAGATCCAATGAAGCTTACTATAGGCCTCAAAGGAATATTTTCTTTGTAAATTTTTGGAAAAACATTGAATTTGTTCCATGAATTATAAGTACACATATAAGTATCTAGATACCTTCTTAATATTTAAAACTATTAAGTGGACAAAAGACACACAAATTTTTGTGAGTGAGTAATACCTATGTTATTTTTAGAGCTGTTTTAGAATTTTTCTTTTTCAGGTTTTATGGTAATTGTGACAGGAACAATTATTTAGAATTATTGTAAATGTATTTGTTTTCTAAATTGTTTTAATACCTTAACGAATTTTATAAAAAACATTATTTGTATTTTAGAGCCCTGAGTATGGTGTAAAATAACACCGAAACATTGGCAATGATTTAAAATATAGTGTTCTTTTATTTATTGATATTTATCCCACTAAAACCTTGACTTGAATAATTTTGTTTTTAGGTTAGAAATCTGACCCCGAGCGTTGGCCCATGTTTTCTGAAACACCCTGTATTTCTTTCTATTGATCAAAATATTATTTTAAAATGTTTTGTCAAAGAATTTACAAATTGTTGCTTTTCATTATAAATCTTTACCTTCTCACTATTTCACTCTATTTTGGGGATGTTTTAGCGTTTTACTAAAAAATGGCCTGGTAAATTGATTTTTGGGCTGCGAATTCGGATTCGATATAAGAAATACACAAAATCTATGTATTCATCTCTATGATACACAGTTTTTTTGTGAGGTTGTGTAATTGATTAAACTGTTTTATTTTCTCAGAATTCTACGAGTTGAAGACTTCTTGTTCCACTGGTATTATTTTAGGTCATCCATGACTACTTTTTGGACAAAAGCATCTTGTCTCGCCCAATTAGTCATAAACATTTTTAGATAGTTTAGGTCCTGGCTGCTTCCTATTGGAATATAATGTTATATGTCTTGATGCTACACGTTTGCGTATGCCTGAAAATTTATTATGACAAGGCATTTTTTAAAACGCATCACTTTCGATATTGGCAACTTTACTTAAATAGTCTCGTTTTAACCCCTAAAATCTGTGGTAGTTCTTTTTACTTAGAATATTGAGACACCTGTATATGCTGTATCAGATAAAAAAATGTAATAAGTACTCGTTGTGATAAAATAAAACAACCTAAATCAATACTCATTTCTGGTAATGCGTAAATATATTTCCATTCTATAATAAAATAGATCTAAAAGGGACACAAAGGAAAATGTTTGGTTGAATTAAGTAGGTTCTTTAGTACAAACCTAGAAATAAAACATTCTCCAAATGTCCCCATACATTGAAAAGGAGCTTCTCATGTTTCCTGTCTTTCTTATTTCCGGTTCGAACGAGCGTTGTAATAAATAAAATTATCCCCGTTTTATACAATTTCCTCTCCACGTTTGCAGGGAGCGGGAGTTCGTTGATGCTCGCGACAAATCGCATTGGAACTTCTCCTTACCGTCATCCGAAACTTAGGATATCATTTGAGTATGGGGCGATTGGGATGGATTGGCGCGAACCGGTTTAAAGCGCCGACCGTCATTGTAATGAACCACAATTCACGCCGGATTTAACAGCAGAAATCCCAAGTTCGCAGACTTCGTTCAAAGTTGCTTTCCATTTTAATGGATGCAGCTAGCGATGATGGAAGCGTGTAAACTCATCCAATTACAAAAAAATCCTCGATTTTTGTTTATCTGCATGTTTTCCCCTAATCCCCGCCTTCGCAAATTATTGAATTAAAATTGTGTTTTAATACAGGCGGGGAATGGCGAATGAGAAACGCATCACTGTAAATCTTTGAAAATATCGGAAAATTTAAAATAATAAAAAGAAACACTTTAAGGTAAACTAAACACGGATAGTTTTTATGAGAAGTGAATGCGAAACTCAAATATTTTAACAGTTATTTATTGGTACCCTAGCATTTTAGGACGAAGGTATTTAAATAATTGTTTTAATTGCCAGTGTTGCGAGAAACAACTACTCCGAGGGCTATATGCCCCTACCAGCATTGAATTATATTCGCAACACCTAGTGCAACAGCTAGGATCGTTCGTGAGTTTAACCCACCAGGTACATACCGGTTTCGGACTTATTAGTCCTCATCAGTGTGTCATAGGTGAGACAACCCACGAACGATCTAGCTGTTTTACGTCGTATCGTCACGACAAGGAAATACATTGTACGCGGAAGCGCAAAAACAACTACTTCAATAAGGACATATAGCCTCGGAGTAGTTGTTTCTCGCAACAATGGCATTTAAAACATTGTCTTCGCCCTCTGTGGGTGGCAGTCGTGCAACAAGTACCTGCAATATAGCAAGTCGCTTCCTAATGTAGCCATTTGAATGGCACAATTGGGAGTCAGCACGACAGATGGAGCCATTTGCGCTCCCGCGTTCAATTTAAATTGTTGTTGCTGAGATAGCCGGTTCGAGATGCAAAAATAACTTGGAACAATGTGAGACTGATACCAGTTGGTGCTTAACCAATCAGCCAATTTATAAAACTTTAACGACAATGATAGTTTCGTCGTTAATAAACTTCATCATCAATAGAAATGCGACCAAAAATCCAAAACCTGTCTTGAAAATTTCAATAATCAATGTTGTTATGCGTTATCAAGCCATTTACAATTTTCTCGAAAAGCTGGTTTTTATTACAATTTATAATGAGCCAGCCATCGCAGATCATATGTTTTTAAATAAAGGGTATTCCATAAGTAACACATAATTTCAATTTTGCACGATTTTCATTCCGAAGAGATGGCAATACTGTGCTGGGCCACATGTTGTAGTGGGGTTAGACAAAATGGAGCGCTATACGACGAAAATAGAGCGCTATACGACGGATGAGCCAGCGAAGATTGAGAAAATTCATTACAAGTAGGTACGTAGAGTATGTAGCTGAGACTGTGCGCAAATTACGTGAAATTTTCGATAAATTGAATAGATTAGTTGCCAAATTTTAACAAACAGGTTCGGCTGCAGACAATAAAAAATGGCCGACCTCGTACTGGCCGTTCAGCCGAAAATATTGCTACGGTGAGTGATAGTGTGGTCGAAATTCCTGTAAACTCAGTGCGCCGTCAGTCACTGCAATTAAACATTGCACAAAGCACAATGCAGAGGATTTTAATAAAAGATCCATTCAAGATTCAACTAACCGGATTTTGCTAAGAAAATCATCTTTAGCGACGAGGCGCATTTCCATCTTTCCAACTATCGAATTTGTGACAGAGACAATCCCCGAGTCATTCAAGGACCATCACTTTATACAAAGAGAATAACAGTGTGATGTGGATTTTACGCTATTGGGGTGATTGGTTCGTTCATTTTTGAAAATGTGACTGGAAACGCAGTGACTGTCAATGGAGAACGATGTCGAGATATGCTATTGAACTTTTCGTAGCCTCATTTGGATGGCATGGATTTGGATGACATGAGGTTCTAACAGGATGCTGTCACCTACTAAACGCGCGATCTTACGCCATGTGACTGTTCCTGTTGTGATTCGTAAAGTCCAAAGTTTATTCTGCTCAAATGAATACCATTCTTGAGTTAAAGGCAGAAATTCGGAAAGTTATCAACGAAATTCAGCAGCAGAATGCGAAAGGGTGATACAGAATTGTTTTAAAAGATGTCGACTATGCCAAACAAGTCACGGAGGATACCTGTCCGATATCCTCTTTCATATTTAATGGCAATGTTTTTACAAACATGTCAAAACGTTGCCATCTTTTTAATTAATATTATAAACTTAAAGCAAAAAATTTTTGTCATACCTTTTATTAAATTCTAGATCACTGTGATCCAAAGACATTAATGTTACAGAGGAAATGGGTATTTCTTCATAGTTCACTAATTCAGTAATAAAAAAATAAGGTTAAACATAAATTACATTTAATAATATAGTGATTTTATAATAATTTTAACATGGATCCGTTCATGGTCGGTCTGTCGATTCCAATATTGGTTATGTCACACAGTATATTTCGATCTTTGTGGATACTAATATTCAGGTTGATGTCACCTACACCGACTTTTCAAACATTTGACAGGATAGATCACGGTATACTCATTAACAAATTAAAATAAATTTGGTATATAATCAGCCTTACCAAGATTTTTTAATTCATATCTGTATGGAAGAAAATATTATGTTACTTACAATGAGTGAACTGATATCTAGGCAGCTTCTAAAGTTCCTCAAGACTCCATACTGGGCCCCCTATTATTTATAATTTTTATTAACGACATTGTGGTTGACCTGGATGTATACTGTTTCCTCTTTGCAGATCATATGATACTTTATTAATGAAAATTGTCCACAAATGATTATTTCAGAATTCAAAATAATTTGAATAATGATAAGTGTCATATTGTGACATCATCGAAAGAATCATGCGCTTGATTTGGACTATAAAGTAAATGGATCGAGTCCTACTCATCATAAATACCTTTTTGATCTGAATGTGACTTATGAACTAAAATTAACATCTGCTGAACATATTAAAAATGTAGTATCTTAGTGGATGTCATAAGAAGCAACAATCTCTCTTATTTCTATATAAAATAATTTACAACAAATATGGTTGTCCAGAAATTATGTCACATCGAAATACCCAGCTACGTAGAATTGAAGCAAGATCTAGTATTAAATTTTATCTACTGGTCCCATGTACCAACATATTAAAATCGTCTCCAACTTCTGTCATAAGTACTAACTATAATAGCATGCAGAATGACATCAGACATATTTTTTGTACCGAAAAAGATTTATAGAAAAATATATATGAGTATATAAATAAAATACACAGAAAAATTTTCTAGGATTCCCTGCTTTCTGCAATGAGGGGTGGTTAGAGCCAATCCCAAGTCACTGAACGCAAATGCAGCTTACTAAATAATAATATGCCACGAGTTTTCTCGTATATGTTTTTTTACTATTAGAGGAGTAGAGACATTAGAGGGGTATATATATTCCAAAAATTCTTGACCGTAGAACGCCATATAATGTATTTAGTATCAATTGTTGTTTATGAGGTGTTACTCAAAAACTGCTTTAAAATGTACTGAATGATACACTGTTCTTAATCATTTTCGAACCTATGCTGATATGAACCTTTTCAAATTCTTTATGCCGTTTCAGTGTTTCAGATTAGAACTAGAACATCCTGTAAGTTGAAGAAGTCTTTCAATTATACTGCAATTGGAATATATCCATAAATCACGAGAGCAGTATCTCCACCAAACTTTAATTATCATATTCTAATTCCTATAATCGTTTACCACAAATGAAGACAAGTGTTCCTTATCTTTTCTGTCCGCTTGTTTCTTTTTGTCAATTTTCATGTCAAGATGGATGTTTCCTTGGATATCTCGCCTTTCTCATCTACTACTTTCTTGTGACTTACTCTTTATGTAAAGATAATATTGACTTTATCCCAAAGCATCGTTGCAAATAGAAAATTAGTCGTTACGTAACACGAAAACAGTAATTAATCCAACTGATACAGATTCGACACATATACGTATTTTTTTTGTTCTCTTTATATTAAAAGTAAAAAAACTATTTGCTATATTTTTCCACCTGTGAGAGAAAGTCAAATCTGTATTTTAAATATCTCTTTATTACCACTTATATAGATATACCTACGATGTTCTTATTGCAGATATTTACATTTCTTATTTCCTTCTCTTTTTGGTATATACTAAAAGAGGATAATACCTTACGGTTATAGAGCGAGACGAAAAATAATATATAAAATCAATTACCCTTGACAGAAAGTCGATGAATAAAAAAGATAGATGGCTTCTAAATTTAATAATCAGTAATGTATTGAGTGTATATTCAATATAATGATAAATTTATTGTTTCGCAAGACAAATTACTGAAATTCAGAAAAATCCATTTGTATTGTACAGGAAAGAAAGTTTATATAAATACAAGGTGATTTACAACTTATCCAAAAAAATGTAATATGTAATAGATCCGTACGAATACCACATATAAAAAAAAATTAAAAAGGACACTTCGAAGAAATTCGGCATACTGAAAATCATCCATTTGATTTGACAGTACGAATGGTCCAATTAAACCACCTTCGACAATTTCTGTCCCAGTAGAATTACTTTCGGATTTTAAAATTCCCGGATATGTGTGTTGTGAAGAATATTTATTCAATTTCGTCAGCCTCATTGGTAACGAACACCAAATCAGGTGTACACCGGGAGATTTTGAGCATTTTGTAGTAACAATTAACAAAACCTAACTCGTAACAGATAATCCGCTTGGACTCGCTGTAAGGGATACATTTGAGCCTCGTTAGCATAAACCTGTTTGTGATAAAAAGTTTTAATGTTATATGGAATTCTAGAACATTTCCAGAAAAGTCCTTCACAGTCATTTGTTTGGCATGAATCTATAAAAAAACTGCCAGAAATTCTCAGGGTCAGTTGAGTTTAAGCCATGTAAAAAGAAATGTTGATCTAAAACAAAAGAAGTCTCAGTTAATTTGACAATATTGTAAAAAAATATTAAAAACGAATGTAAAAGTAGTAGTGAAGCGAGTCAAGAAAGTTACCTCCAAGAAAAAAATCTATAAAAATATTATCTACAACGCCAGTTGTCAAAAGTCAGACTAGAATTTGAAGTATTCAAAGAAGATATGAAGAGTTCACAATACATTCCATACCAAAATTTGGACGTTGTGATTGCATTAAAAAATAAGTACAAGAAGAATCAAGATACCAAGCGGCGCAAACAAGTACAAGGGAAATCGAGATACCGGTAGGCACAAAGAAAATTAGATGGAAATAAAAGAAACCCAATTTACACCTACGTAATATCAATCCACCTGATGTGATGTAACAAAAGGGTGCTAGGTGGGCAAAAAACGATATGTCAATGTTAATATGAAGACAGGCGAATGGCCGACTATGTCACCGCTTCGTTGCACTGCATTTGTTTTAGTTTTCTGTATATCGGTTTATGAGAAAGTGTTTGTAATACTTTGCAACCTTCTGTGAGGAATATTAGTTTTCCGAATCGATGTGTTTGTGTCGACATTGTTAAATTTCTGTGTCATATGGAAAAAAACTTGTATACGAATAAAAAGCGATGAGATTTGACAACAATGTCGAGTATTAAAATTACAAAAAAAAATTTCACGACGGAATACGTGAAATCAAACCTATATGTGTTTATAAAGTTTAAAGATGCCCTCCGTATAAAAGTGACCCCACTCAAAGTTACACTCTGTAAGATATGCTAATGAACCTTTTTTTGAATCTTGAAAAATACGTGGCTCTGTCTCCTAAGGTTTTTATAGCTGATGTAAATATTTATAATTTTATAAACGAGTACTTACTTAACACATATTCTTTTCTCTGTAACATGTAGGTGTAATAGAAGATGTGACGTCAAGGAAATACATATCTGTGACCTATATTAGCGCTACAAAATACCTTTTTATTGTCGTATATGTACCGGTTCCGCAATTGTGTTTTCCAAACATATAAACCGTGTCACTGCTAGAATGAAATGTACACCACATTCAACGGGCTGAAACGCCACATTTATAGCCTTGTATTTTTGCGGTAGCGGCCCGGCCTTTTCAGTTCGCTCCAGATATAGAGTGTTTTGCATTGAATCAATGTTCTGGCAGTGACTTTCCGATTTCCTGCCACAGGAACTAGGCCACAGCGGGTCTTTTCATTCTCGGAAATAACTATGAATGCTATCGGTCAGTTCGTTATGAAATACTCTATTAAAATGGTCCGGTTTCTTATTGGGATCGAGACGTTGATCCAATCGTAAATTTTCCGACGACTTTTATAGACTTCTTTTGAGTCGCAGAGCACAATTTTTACAAAAATTATTCTTTTTAGAAACATTAGTTTGTACTTTATGATAGTTTTTGGAAATTCTATATGATTTCAGAATGCATCCCATTTTCGAACTCAAATAATCAAGGTTATTAGATTATTTGAATGAATGTTCATTAAAGTTTGTCTTCTTTTATTTTATACAGGGTGTCCCAGAATATGTAGGCAATCTCTCGGATGTTAAAATAACATGAGAAGTTCCTATAAAAATAAAAATTTTCCCTAGAGGACCGCCCTACGGAGATACATGCTCCTAGAGGATGCCCCTGAAAATCGATTTTTTGTAATAACTTTTAAAATACTTATAAATATCATTTTTTTTAATATGAAGAACAACAGATAAGACTTTATAAATTAACCCATGAAAACAATTTTGCTTATTTGATTTGCCAGGGACGGAGTAGCTGCAGCACAGTAACACCAATTTTTTTTATACCCTTTACGATAAAGGTACAAAAATATATTTTTAGATAGCTTGAACCTTAAGCTAAAAAAAGGTACTCTTGGTTGATATCGATAAAATGAACTGTTTTCGAGAAAAACTATTTTTGTTTAATATGATTATTATTACATAATTTTGTATGTAGGTTCAACTTGAGCTCCTTTTAATGTTATGCATTTTCTAGGTCTACGAATTACAGATTGTTGGATCGAGGAGGCCAAACCACTGGTCTTCCTCTTCCTATCCAACGATTTTCGAAATGCATTTTTAAGTGTTTTCGAACTGCCAGACTAAAATGGAGTGGTGCCCCATTATGCATGAACCACATACCACGTCGTATTGCCAGAGGTAGGTCATCTAAGAGTTTTGGCAAGTTGTCTTGGAGAAATTCCAAATAAGTTCCCCAGTTAACCTTCTAGGCAATACAAATGGTCCAATGAAATGTTGCCCGATGATTCCAGCCCATATGTTAATGGGTTCAAATTGGTGCTGATGATGCGTCACAATAGAAGCATGTGGATTTTCTTCTGCAAATGCAAATTATAAGAGTTTATGATGATTCCATTTTTACAAAATTCGGTTTCGTCCGTAAAGAGAATTAAACCGATGAAATTTGCATTGTTACAGTACCTTCTAACAGCCAGTTTGAAACTGGGCAGCCAATTTCCGGACACTGAAGGATCTGCTTCTACGGCGTTTAGGATATCCTCTTCAGCGACCTTACCGCGATTGATTTCATTTCCACAATAGGCCCATTCAGTGATATGTAATTTTAAACTTTTTCTTTCATTTTCTGAAAGTATTTAACCACCTAAATATATCTTAAAAAAATTAGGTCAATAGGATTAATAATAAGTGATATATTTAATTCTGAATTTGTAAGACCCTTAAAAAGGTCAACACTGCGAGAGAACAGCTAATGACGTCACGATACCGGCCACTCGGCTATCAAGTCGCGAGCAGTCGGAGAGATGTGTAGATATTTGCTATACTTTTACCTATATTATATATATATATATTTAAGTGTATAAATAGAGAGTGTATAAGAGATATACATTAAGTCTTGTTGAAATTCATTTTTCACACAACATATTTACTTATTATAAACATAGAATGTCTTGGAATATCTAAATACATTTACGGGAACGTTTAGATGGGGTAGAATTTTTTTTTAGACATAAATTTGAAAATTCTGCTCTAAATGTTTAAATAATAATATTTATAACCCCTTAGACGGGCAACCAAAGAAAAACGAGGGTTGTTCTGAGTTGCTTATAGGTCCCTCTCGCCGACGTATTTCGAAATTTTTGTGAAAGGGTACGTTTAGATGGATTTATTTTTTCTGTATAAATTTTAAAATTCTGCTCTAAATGTTGAAATAATAATATTTACAAAACCCTAGACGGGCAACCAAAGAAAAACAAGAGTGGTTCTTAATTGCTTATAGGTCCCCCTCGCCGACGTATTTCGAATTTTTTGTGAACACGAACATTTAGATAGGGTAGAATTTTTTTCCGGCATAAAGCTGAAAATTGTGCTCTAAATGTTCAAATAATAATATTTTACAACCCCCTAGACGTGCAACCAAAGAAAAACGGAGGTGGTATTGAGCTGCATACTGTGGCTGGGGAAACCGGGAAACACAAACTTTTCATTTTTCGGTAATGAAATAAATATTTTATTCGGAGTCGATCCTGAGGTACTTTTGCAGCCTGGAACTATTCAATATTTGTACAATCCTCGGTTTCGACCCATTTAGATATAAAAACAATGATTAACGAAACTGCCAAGCGAACCACACACCGTATGTATTAACACAGAATGGGATGAGAGCGAGCGGAGTGTTCTGCCAGTCGCCCGTACCGGTATTATGACGTAAGGCAATGGTTGTTCAACGTTTTTCGGCGCTCTGTTTTCATTAATTTATTTCACACATTTCTCGTTGAAACAAAAAATTGATTTTTGGCATACTAACTAATTAAAGGGTAAACTTTTGAAATATGCAATAAAAAATTTTTACTGAATGGGCCTATTGTGTCTGGCTTTGGTAAACGTTCTTAAAATTATTTCAAGCATTTTAATTTTACATATTACCTACTCAAAAAGTACGTTATGCAAAGTAAGAACAATACATTGTAATTTTTACCAGTCTCTCTTAAACGCTGATCTACTCTTCAAAAGTTTTCCTGTCAGAAATTCTTCGAAATAGTTCCTCATAAAGCCTTCTGGCTTCTAAGGCAGTACATGATGCAAGTATATATGATAAATGCATGTCAGCATGTTCAGCAAACGTAAATTCCATTATGGCAAATAATATAAATCCGAGAAATATAAGAAATAAGGAAAATACTGACAGACTCAGATAGGTAGGTACTGTAATTCGTATTTAAATCGGTAAAAAAAAATAACCATCTTTACGGATGTAATAAAAATCATATTAAACAAAAATAGTTTTTTCTCTAGGGAAAATTTTTATAGGAACTTGTCATGTTATTTTAACGCCCCCTTTATAAATCCGAGAGATTGCCCACATATTCTAGAACACCCAGTATATGTTAATATTGTGAAGTTTTAATATTTCCCTTTTTTTAATATAATGTAAAATGTAATCATAAATGTTTATTTGTTTTGTAAAAAAATGTAGGTATATAAAACTTAAATAATTTTAAATGTTTTCAGTTCTGAGGAACTTTTTAAATAAAAACGAAACATTCACTATATTTTAATAATCTATTTTTTTAAATATTATACAAATAAATATAATTATTTTCAGAAAAGAACAAAATTTTTAGTCCCTTCGTCATTTTGTTGGAAACATTTTTTCAGACACATTACTTAGCTTCCTCATCCTGTGGGATTAAGCATCCACTTTGACACAATTTTTAATGAACCCACTTAATTGTTTACGATTATCTTGAAGTGAATTGTAAAAAGTTTCCAGCTGATGCGTTTTATATTATAAAAGTTGACTTGTTATTCTAGTAAAATTGTAAAATAACAAGGAGACAAGGCTGTAACTTACGCTGCGAACGGCGGAACTGAGATCACAAATTGCAGATAGGCACGGGACTCATATTTCAGCAGAAATAACAGATAAAATTGTTAAGATGTTGGTTGAAGAATTATGCTTGCGTCACATTTCACTTTATTTTCCCACGATTACCTAATAAAACAGGATATTGTAATACTGGTGATTCCTTGATCAATAATAAAAGGAGTTTCTATAAATGCAGGACTGAAAACATTAAATTATTATTTAATTAATAATTTGCTGCCCGAAAATACCAGAAAGTTCCAAATAGTTTCAGAGACTTTTTCTTAAGAGGCGCGATCTGGTAAAAGGTACATCCGTCTTTCAATTTGCAGTAATTTTAAAGGATTATGGCTTCAATACGAAAAAAATTGATAGTCATATTAAATGAAAGCTCTGGAATGTAGTTGCAAAAATACTATAGACGAAATATTATGACGATTTTAATATTACATTTAATCCATTCAAAGATTTGTAGGTAGTAGGTCGAGATATTCCGATTGATGAAAATGCAGTCGAAGGTCTATATCAGGGGTCGGCAAGTAATTTTAGGTGGTGTCCGGATAATTTTTAACGAGGTCCACAAAAAAAACTCATATTCCTTACTCATTTTTTGCTTTAATTTACACTCACAAAATAATATGAAATACAATATCAAAAATCAATGGGAGAAATTACATTTGCGGCCTTAAGCAAGTTTTATTTTTACTGACCTACTAACCATTAAAAAATGATAATAATTTGAGTAATTATACTTTCAAACATTTTTGGCAGTCCAGTTTTTTACCTTTCGCGGTCCGGATCTGGACCGCGGTCCGCCAGTTGCCGACCGCTGGTATTTAGAATAAATTTTTCTCCAAAGCTTCATATAAGTAGCTTTTTCTTCTAGATTAGCGTGGACGCGAGGCTAATAACTGCCTTACTATATTTTTTTTCTTTAAAATGAAGAAAATAATGTAGAACAACACACACTGGGAAAAATACATAATTGAAGGTTCAAAAATCGCTATAGATTTCCATTTTGATTCGAATAAGGTGATTTTTTTTAAATGAAGAAACTATTTGAAGCTTGATCTATGAAAAAACCTTAACCCATAAATCCAATAATGCTTAAACAAAACAACCTTTAAACCCATTAACCCATAGACACTTAAGTCCTTTTCACAAATCAAGTTTAACAGTCCGTTTTTACATGGTTTCAGGATTATTTAAAAAAAATTAGCTTTTGCGAATCAAAATAGCAGTCTTAGCGATTTTTTAACCTTAAATTCTGTATTTTTCCCAGTGTGCAACGTCTGGACTGATGGGATGAGACTGGTGAGATTTTCAGTAAAGTGGAACTAACAAAATTAACGCTTCATTTATTATTAGTCTTTTAATAGTTGTAATTTTTGTAATATTCAAAAACATGAAAAACATAAAGTAGAAATGATTTTGTCCTATTTTGTTTTTTTATTGTGTTTCTGTTTCATTTTAAGTCAAAATTAATTTTATAAAATTCACTGGTGATTTGCACTACTGCAAATTTATTATCAGTGACTTGTATCAGTCCAATTATCGTTGTAATATGTTTCTAATTGGTTTAAAATTGCAAGACGCGTTTACGCCACTGGTTAATATTTTCTAACGGAAATAATCAAAATTAATACAAGGCATGACACAAATTTTATTTTATTGTTTTATTTTAATGATAATGAAATTCCTAAAATAGCCGTTAACTAAATTATCTACCGCTGCAGTTTTATATATCTAGTTCAGTTAGTGATAAAACTTTCAGTTCCTATCGATACCTCTTGATATAATTGACTGCGCAATATGACGGATAGGAAGGTATCGAAAAGCTCATTTTACGAGGAGCTTTAACAGAGTTGTAAAAAGGATATCCTGTTGTCATTTCTAGGAGGGGTTTCATTTTGAATTTATGGCCGTTTTTTATGAATGTCGTAATTCCAGTTATTGCATCTCCAGGAAACAAAGATCTGCTGACCACATAATTTTAGATGGATTGAAATGTGATGAAAAACATATTACCGACCTTTTCCAGCGAACAGGGTAATCTGATTGTGTTCTTACCGATGAACAAAACTGGAAAAGATAATATAAATTATTAATTTGTTATTTTTATGAACTTTGCTTTTAGCGCAATGAAATTTATATTTTTAATAAGCGTGGGGTTTGTTGTATAGGTACGCAATATTTAATAAGCTTTTTGTTAAACTGAATATTCGTTTATTAATATGTGCTGTTAATTTGACATGTGATGTTGGATTTAACCAAAACAATTTTTAATGGCCAGCTAAATAACGATTTTTTAAGTAAACATTTAAAATATTATTAGTAGTCATAATTTGCTATTTTTATTATTTTGATATATTTCGTATAGTAAAACTGTTCTGAATTTTCTTCTCTCCTAATTTTTTTCTGTTTTCTTGAACATATGATACACTACTGATCACAGTTTATAATGAAAATGACTTATTCATTAATTTTTCTCAATTCTTTAATAATTTGAAATATATAAGAGTTTACTTTTCACAGTAAATTATAAATTTCATAGTTCATAGTTTAATAAAATGATATGCATATTTTAATATTTAGCTATTGATGAAAATGTAATGGATTAAAAAAAATAGATAAATATACCTACAAATTAGTATTTTCCAATGATTTTATTTGCCACGCTATGTACAGGGTGATTCACAAATGGTGACCAAAAATTAAACCTCGTATTCTTTGATGAATTTTAAGGAGAGTCTTTATATAAAGTTTTTATCTAGGACGCACCGTTAAAAAAATACAAGATATTAAACTTAAATTTTTTAATAATTTGAAATAGGGCACATGCATTTATGTAAACATTGTCCAAAATCTGTGGCCTTTTTCTAAAATTTAGATGCTTCAGTAGTTGAGATACAGGGTATCGGTGACATATTTTTCTAAATAAAATAGTACGCCACTGCTTTACGGTAACAATCATGATATTTCCGGATTTGTCTTTCAATTTTCTACAAATTCCTACTTTCTTCTGTTTTTCGAGTAAAACTTAAAAAACTAACTGAAAACACTTCGATATTCGAATCCGGTTTAAAATTACATAGGTAGTAGGTTGCGATAGCTACTTTGACATTCTGAGCAGTTAGAAGAAAGAATAAATAATGCTTTAAAAATGTTTTTAAATTGCCAGTGTTGCGAGAAACAACTACTCCGCGTGCTATATGCCCCGACCGGCATTGAATTACACTCGCAACACCTAGTGCAACAGCGTTTCGCCTTTTAGACGACAGTCGTTCAACAAAGTACCTGGCAAATTTTAGCAGGTCGCTTCCTACCGTAGTAGCCATTTCAATGGCATAGTGGGAAGTCAGCACGACAGATGGAGCCATTTGCGCTTCGCGTACTATGTACCTCTTTGCCGTGAGTATGTGACACTATAACAGCTGGATTGTTCGTCGGTTGTCTTACTTATGACACACTGATGAGGACTAATAAGTCCGAAACCGGTCTGTGCCTGGTGGTTTAGACTGACGAGCGATCCTAGCTGTTGCACTAGGTGTTGCGAGTGTAATTCAATGACGGTCGGGGCATATAGCCCTCGGAGTAGTTGTTTCTCGCAACACTGGCAATTTGAGAATATAGCTGTATTCTCGTTATAGTGTTAAAAAATAAAAAAGAAAATATATGTTTTGATAGAGTTATGAATTGATTTATCCCGGAGAATGATTATGAAAATCATTTCAATTCTTTCACGGGTACAGTTTTTTTATGCGAACATTAAAACAGGAAAAATACCTCTGACGAATTTCTTATACATGAGATACCTAAATTTTAACACGAATGTAGTCAATGTGAATAATAATATTTATTTACCATACATGTAAGCATAAAAAACATATTTAATAATTCTGACGAATTTCTTATACATGAGATACCTAAATTTTAACACGAATGTAGTCAATGTGAATAATAATATTTATTTACCATACATGTAAGCATACAAAACATATTTAATAATANGAAATACTTATAATGGTAGGCCCTAACCACCATTCAGTGCAGGAATGAGGGAAACCCGGAAAACCTCATTAATTAGGGGGGTGGTCAAATGCCAACAGGTGTCAATCTCTCACATTGACCCAAGCCAACATTTTTCCACCCTACCATATCTGCACAGAAGGCCAATCCTCCGTACAAGCTTAGCTAATCTACGGTTTACCGGCCGCGGGAATCGAACCCGGGCAGAAATTTACACACGATTTAAGTACTGACGCCTTAAACCGTGCGGCTATCGATCGATTTACAATATATTCATACAAATTTTTGGTAAATACAACAGGTGACCTCACAAAAGTTACCTTAGAAAAGAATATAATTTTTAATTTAATTTAAAGAATTGGCAATCAAATCGCCCATAATATCATATAAATTGGCAGCATGAGAACTACTCCGAATATTATACTTAAAAAAATGCTTCAAAGTTTTTGTAAACACGAAATATATTCTCAAAAATAATAAAACTTAAAATAAACCTTTTACTAATTTAGTAAATTAGTTGACAAGTGATTAAAACTTTCAGCATAACTACAATTTAACTTGACAAAAATTATTTGACAAAAGATGTAAATTTGGAGAATTTGAATTAATTGAATTGTTGAAGATTAATCCTCTACATATGATATGTACATATGCAAAAAGAAACACAAACACTTACTATCAGTTTCCTGACCGTTATCGTCACATAGTTCATTAAATAGTGTTAATGAAACACTATTTGTTCGAAGAAAAAATTATTACTTTTGTTATTTTATTTATTTGAAGAGCAACGATCCCTTCAAAACTATGGCATCATTGCTGATATACCCTGTATAAATTTCCTACATCTACTTATCTCTTATTTGTGGTCTCGATTCCAATCGTTCACGCCGTAAGTTATTAACCCCCATCCTTTTTCAATGTATTTTAGAACCTCCTTGTTATTTTATAATTTTACTAGAATAACAAGTCAACTTTAGTAATTTAAAATGTATCAACTGCAGATTTTGCATACCCGAGTTCCAGATAGGCGTAAATAATTAAGTAGATTAATTAAAAGTTGTGTCAAAGTGGAAACCTAATCTCACGAAATGGAGTAGCAACTTAAAGTGTCCAAAAAAAATTACCTCGACGAAGCCAAGCGGAAACTAAACATTTTTCTTTAATCATGTTCCTGTCTGGGAATAATTATATTATTAAAACTAATACTTTTTTAATATTAAGTAAGTATATACTTTAGTATTGGCTGGATATAACCAGTTTATATAACAGTTATTTGAACACTTTTTGGGCTTTAATTAGAAAAGCAATAAAGTAATTAACATTTTGACCAGTGAAATAAATATAATTTATTTGTTATAAAATTATATAAATAAATAAAATAAAACTTACGGAGAAGAATGCTTAGAACTTTCACTTCAAAATATCTAGTAAAAGCTAATTCCACAGAATATTACAATAGAATTTATTTTTAAGAATGAATAACTATTATTGTAATATTACTCTATTAATAATAATAATAATAATAATAATAATAATGATAATAATAATTTTATTTCCTCTAAGACAAAATACAAATTTGTATAGGAATTGTCAAAATAATTTTGCCTTACAAACTAAACCATAAAAAATTTGNGGGAGAGGAGGCGGCATATTATTATTAAGCAGGCCGCATTTGCGCCCAGGAACGACTTATGTTGGTAGGCCCTAACCACCATTCAGTACAGGAATGAGGGAAACCTGGAAAACCTCATTAATTAGGGGGGTGGTCAAATGTCAACCGGTGTTAATCTCTCACATTGACCCAAGCCAACATTCTTCCACCCTACCATACATGTACAGAGGGTGCCAATCCTCCGTACAAGCATAGCTAATCTATGGTCTACCGGCCGCGGGATTGTAATATTGTGTATTGTATGTATTGTAATATGTACTGTATGTATTGTAATATTGAAAGAAGAAATTATATTAAAATCCTTTGTGCGTATTTAACGGAAAAATTTACTTGAACACTTTAAAAAGTTATGTCAAAAAGAGAAAAAAGATACAAATATCAATATGCAGTGGTTGGATCTGGACAAAACTTAAATTGTTTCTGGAAGGAACTTTTAAACTTTCAGCCAACTGACCTTTTTTAATACACAATACAGTAAAATTTAACTTCCGCTAAAGTTTGAGTATTTCTGATCGTTTTGTAATAGTTCACACGCTTTTTCTATTTTTGAATCTGAAATATTGACATGGACTATTTTTTTTTCAGCTGTATCATTTTCATTAACACAAGTTAATAAAAACGATTAATGTTCACAGTACTACTTAAAACATGGAATATTTCTTAAACTTGACTATGTGAGACAACTTTTTGGCAAAATAAAAAGTTTATTGTGATTTAGCATAATAAAATTGTATTTAGTCAACAATTGTAACATCAGACAAATTTTATTAATTAATAATAACAATAGCATCAAAATCAGTTGAATTTGCTGATATAAAATAGGTGTTATAAAATTTTATATATTTCTTTTCTTGGGAAAGAAATTCTTTAAATTTTTTGTCCGTTCACTTTTTATTACACTTTGCCGCCGTGCCGGTCGCCGACTGCATGCTTTGTCTTACGCAAGGTCAGATTTTGCAGTGGACCAGTTTCCAGTGCCGTACAGAAGAGTATTTTTAAATCATTTTCTAATTGCCATTTTTGATATTTTTTTTACAAAATTGTATTTGTAAGAATTCCCTATACATTAAAAAATTTTTTTTTTATGATTTTTAAATCACCCTGTATAATATGCGCCTCCGCCAAAACCTGAATTTCTATGAGCTCGTCAATTTGTTGGCTCGTCTATAAAAGTGCAACTTTTTATTCTGTTACTTAAACAACTATTATTAAACACACGTATCTTTTTAATACGTGTGTCGTAAAGATATAAATAGTTAGAGATTTCAGTCTAATGCAAAGGTTAAAATTATTCTATTTATAACATATTTTAGACAAAAAGTTTATTACACTCTTATGACTATTTCGGTGTTAGCATAGTCTAAAATTTAAAACACATTTTTTTATTATAGGTATTCTAAGAATTTGTTTTTTGAGATGTAAAATAAGCGTAATTCGATATTTTTAATTGCATATTTCAAATTGTAAACATATTGGTCAAAATAAACGCTATATAAAATTATTTCACCACAGAAAATACCGAGTAGAGAAATTGTTTTATTAGATTTCGAATACAGTTTGCATTGAAAGAACAGAAACCAGCAATAAAATCAATAATGGCGGCCAGAAGCCATAAATACGTTAATTAAAATACTAGAACTGTGAAATATTTGTTATCAAAGCATTCATGTTTACAATGAGCGGTGTTATGTTACCTACTATATCAAAACAAGTACTATTGACAGGTTTTCAATACGAGCAAATAATGCATGTTGTATTAATACGTTTTACTAGTCTGTTTCTGTGTTGTTTTGTCATTTAAAATCAATGTAAAGTATTTGCCACGATCACATACATAGTATATTAAGACTCAATTTTTATTTTATACTTATTTGATAAATTAGCATTTACCGGCTAACACAATAATCCTAGTACATTTATACAAACACAAAGCTGTGAAATCAGAAAGTGAACAATAATATTGCTTTCCCTTTTGAGACTCGCCTTTTGAAATGTAAGATCCTCACAAATTCGTCTGTATTTGTCAAGGACTCGGACAAGGAAATTGCTTGATTTTAAGCATAAATAATATTACATTTTAATTAAAAGGGATTACTGCAAAAGTACTTGTTTAACAGAAAAACGTGGCAGTTGTTAGATAAATACATTTTTATTGTACCGTGTTAATAGGGCTTTCTCGGTTTTACTCCTCCACCCTCATTCATAATGTCTAATAAAAATATATCCCCCTTCAACTAAGAGTGTTATAAGTACCGCACACGTATTACGTCTGAGTTATACTTCTAATTCCCTTTTATACCCCCATTAAATATAACCATATAAACCCGGACATATTCTCTTTAAAGGAAAGTGTGCCACTTTTCCACTTGGGGACAAATCGAAAAAATAGTACCATGGTATTAGTTTAATGAATTTCTGCAGGCATCACGAGCATGTTTTATATTTCAAATGATATACAGTGCTGTTTTTTTAAAACCTGACCAGCTTTCTTATTTGAAGTGATAGACTAGTACTTCCAAATGCAAAGTTGTAGGAAATAACCTGATTAAGAAAAATTTATAAATAATTCTTTCCGGTGTTGCCAGAGTTCTGCAGTAGCTACAAAAACGATATTTTTTAAATGGCAACACCGTATTTTTTTTAACATAATTTGACAATCCTTTAAATTCTAAATAAAAAATGTTATGCCACATTTCCTTATTGAAGTATTGCCGTTTTCGAACAATCAGCAAAAACAACGAAAATAATCTGCAGTCGGCAGGAACTAAAAAAGCTAAAACAGCAATAGTAGGCCTTGGATATTAAACACAAATTGTGTTATTTGAAAGCTTTTGTATTTGAATGCGTAAAAAAATAACGTTTTAATTCAGTTGCTAAGATGAATCAGTTTTTTAATCCAAAATAGAAAGTGGAATTAATTTTTCTTCATGTTAATTGCTTATGTATACGCAATGCGTGCGCTGAATTCCACGTAAGACATCCCAATAAGCCTTTTCCAAATCCGGAGTTTTTAAGCACTAACTTATTAAAAATGAAAACAACTGGTAGGATCTGCAAAAGGCTGAAAATCTTTTCGCAATTGAATTAAAACGTTACTTTTATATACATTATTCAAATACAACAGCTTTCAAATAACACAATGACAATACAATAATGATAGCTTCTTTTCAAACAACACAATTTTTCTTTAATATCCAGGGCCTACTATTGTCGTTTTAGCTTCTTTTAGTACCTGCCGACTGCAGGTTATTTTCGTTGTTTTTGCTGATTGTTCGAAAACGGCTACTCCAATAAGGAAATGTGGCATAACATTTTTTATTTAGGATTTGAACGCTTGTCAAATAATGTTAAAAAAATACGGTGTTGCCATTTAAAAAATATCGTTTTTGTAGCTACTGCAGAAATCTGGCAACACCGGAAAGAATTATTTGTAAATTTTTATTAATCAAGTTATTTCCTACAACTTTGCATTTGGAAGTACTAGTCTAACACGTCAAATAAAAAAGTTGGCCTATGTCAGGTTTTAAAAAAATAGCACTGTATATAATTTTAAATCTTACTGAAACAATAGAAAAGTTTTAAGAGATCATGTAAGGAAACTTATTAACAATAAAAAAAATATGAAATAAACCTCTGTGTCTAATAATGGAAAAGATGTTTGATGTGATAAGTGAGTGCTAGATTGACACTCACCTGAATAAAATTGACAGTAAAAATTAACAAAATTATACAGAGTGTTGGCTGGACAATCTTAAGGGAAACTCGAACGCATAGTTCATTTCCAAGAATTTCAGCTAATTTAGAACGTCCTGAGCAGCAAAATTTGATTGAGCAAGAAAACCTTTTGCAGATAAATGAAGAATTAAGTACCAGAAGAATTTCAGCACGTACAAATGTTCCTCATTGGAGAGTACGGCGAACATTACATAGCAATCTATTGTACAACAGGTTCAACATTTAGAACCGCATGACTTAGGTACGTCCACGGGTATATTTTTCCCAATGAATTCAAGCAAATCTTCAATTAGTAAGACGTATTTTATTTACCGATGAGTCGCTGTTTACTCGAGATGAAGTGGACTATATACACAACTCTCACAATGATGGGAATCCTCATTTCAAAAAAGAACCTACTTTTCAACCATGATTTTCTACAAACATCTGATGTGACAAAATTGATAATCAATTAATTGGACCCTTCTTTTTTGACGAGCGCCTTACAAGAAGTTTACACCAATTTTTTACGTAATGAATTGCCAGGTCTGTTGGAAGATATTCCTATGCTTACAAGACAACAAATGATATTATAATAGATGGAGGTCCTGCTCATTTTAGTCGACTAACGAAAGGGTATCTTAATGAAAGCTATATTAATAGGTGGATAGGACGTGGAAGACCACATTCTTGGCCACAGAGTTTACCAGATCTCAGTCCTTAGACTACCTCTGGGGCCACCTTAAAACCTTAGTATACGAGACACCAATTGATAGAAAAGAAAAGCTTATGCAGATAATTCATGTGTCAACAAGTGAGGAATAACTTGGGGTTTTTAAGAGCAACCACTCAATCTATTCTTGGTGGTGTTGTACAGTGTATTAATGCTGAAGGAGGACATTTTGAACAACGTAAATAAGTATGTTATATTTGATTTATTGTAATTTTATTATGGTTATTCCTGATCAAACATGTAAAAGTTTAAAATCTGTGTACATGTAATAGTCCAGTTTATAGAGGTTCGGCGTGTGTCAAACCTTGATAACCCGGAAATAATTACACAGGTCTACTTTAAATGATAAGTACAATAACTGACTAATTTGCTGACAAAGTATTTTATCAGGAAAAAAAGTTATTAACAATTTAATCGTGAAAAAAATTTTTTTAGTAGTTTTCTTTAAATAACTCAGCGGGATGATTTTGTACGAAAAAATGCTTAGGACATGATTTTGTTCGTAATAAAAATAGCTAAAAAATGGCGGTGATCAGATTACGAAATTTGCAATAACAAAGCCGTGAGATTGAAAATACGGTATAAAACGCCAATTTTTTTAAGTTGCTGTAAAAATGTCGATTATAAACAAAAAGTGATAAAACTTTCGAAAACTATAGTTCAATATATATACAATAATGACGCTAAAGCCGAAAATCAGGAGAGCAAAACTTTTTGTTCTATAAGGTGTTATACATTCATCGGCATCTGAAACTCGAAACTTTGCCAAATTTGTTCGAAGCTTTGCTGACACTTGAAATTTGGTACACACATAGTGTAAATATGCAGAAACCAAAAGCAATTTGCAAAATTCAAGTATCTTCATTTTTGCAGTTTTGGTAAGGTTTTATACGTCACCCTAGTTTTATACGTCACCGTTTTTTTAATTTTTGGACGTATATTTATGTATATTTATAAAATATTCCATTACGGTAGATTAGCCAGCATAATTACCTACAATTTAAAAAAATATATATTTTCATCGTTTAGATCCTAAGCTACTTAACATTTTGCGCCTGTTAGCCGTAGTCGTACATTATTCAACATATTAACATAAAACAAAATCGTACGTGTGGGGTAAACCTTTAACTTTTCATTTTCGAGCGCGAGCTCCGCTCTTCGGCGCTTGTATACTATTAGAAATATGCAACAGTAAATTTAAACAATTGTTTACTTAAAGTTAAAGGTTTACCCCACACGTACGTTTTTGTTTTATGTTGATATGTTGAATAATGTACGAGTATGGCTAACAGGCGCAAAATGTTAAGTAGCTTAGGATCTAAACGATGAAAATATATATTTTTTTAAATTGTAGGTAATTATGCTGGCTAATCTACCGTAATGGAATATTTTATAAATATACATAAATATACGTCCAAAAATTAAAAAAACGGTGACGTATAAAACTAGGGTGACGTATAAAACCTTACCAAAACTGCAAAAATGAAGATACTTGAATTTTGCAAATTGCTTTTGGTTTCTGCATATTTACACTATGTGTGTACCAAATTTCAAGTGTCAGCAAAGCTTCGAACAAATTTGGCAAAGTTTCGAGTTTCAGATGCCGATGAATGTATAACACCTTATAGAACAAAAAGTTTTGCTCTCCTGATTTTCGGCTTTAGCGTCAATATTGCATATATATTGAACTATAGTTTTCGAAAGTTTTATTACTTTTTGTTTATAATTGACATTTTTACAGCAACTTAAAAAATTGGCGTTTTAAACCGTTTTGTCTATCTCACGGCTTTGTTATTGCAAATTTCGTAATCGGACCACCGCCATTTTGTAGCTATTTTTATTCCGAACAAAATCATGTCCTAAGCATTTTTTCGTACAAAGTCATCTCGCCGAGTTATTTAAAGAAAAGTACTAAAAAAAATTTTTTTCACGATTAAATTGTTAATAACTTTTTTCCTGATAAAATACTTTGTCAGCAAATTAGCCTGTTATTATACATTTAAAGTAGACCTGTGTAGTTATTTCCGAGTTATCATAAAAATGTCACCAACAGTAACTTTTCGGACTCTGCCGACTGGAGTATAAGTACTTATTTCTAAACTTTAAAGGACCATAATTCGGGAGTCATGGAGAATTGACCCCATATAACTTTTTTTACGCAGGATGACCTCAGGAACTTGTTCCATAAGTTTGTCCAGTACGTCATGCAACACCCTGTATAGTCGCTTTTAAATGTCAGTTTAAAAAATATGCTGAAAATGATGTTTGGAAAATACTTAGTTTTGTTGACTTTTCATAATTTGTTACATTTTTATAAAAATCGTTTCTATAAACACGTAGTTCTTTGTCGACTTTGCAAAACCAATCGGGTTATTTCCGAAACAAAAAAACTTTATAAAAAAAACAAATTGTAATTTGATATGCTACCTAAATGTGTAATATTTTCATTATATTTGTTACACGTCTATCTATTTGTTATTATATTTTTGTTCAAAATATATTCTTCTTCGAAATAATCTTTGGAAAGATCCTACTTTACTATGAAACAAAAGTGTAACAAAAAAGAACTAGTTTTAACCACATATACTTTGAAAATAATGAGACTCTATACCACTTAAAATAGAAAACAAAATACAGTTAAAGTATCGCATAAACTTGTTGCATGGTGTTGTCACACTTTTTGTGTAATTTTTGGTAAAAAAACCTCAGAAAAGGAGGTAGTTGTCCCTAACTGACTATCCTTTTTCTTGTATACACACGCCTGTGATTCGAAGATATCATTTTTTTAAATCAAACACTTGTATCTTTGATTTTTTTATACTTTATACTATAAAATTTTGATGTGGGTCTTCTTTTTCGAAATGTTTCAGTTTCTTTCAATATGTTGAATAATTGAAACGTTGGTTAAGAAAAAACTATACATACTATACAAACAAATTACCTACTAATAAAATTAAAATAGAAAATCCGTATATTAATGTAATTGCTGTTAAACGAAAGTGACTAGTCGGTACTATTCAAGCACATTTTTGTCGTTTAAGAGAAATTAAGAAATTTAACAGCAGTGAGTGGACTAAAACCACATGTCCGAAAAAGTTGCTACGTATCGTAAACCAAGCTCTAAATCACATTTTACAAGGAGGATTAATGGGTAGCATAACCCTCCTGACAGCAGAGTCCAAACTGCGCGTCGGCATCTGCTTGTATACAACTTTGTGTACTTATAAAATGCGTGAATTTCATGTTTATACACTACGCGCCTAAAGTATGGAATAAATTCAGTAAAAACGAAGTAAATTTTTTTTGGGAAAAATCCTCAAACAGGTCAACTTTTAATTTAAAAAATACATATTTTAGCATAAAAGGCGATTTTTAACCATTTGTTTTCGAGTTATGACATCATCGACATTTTTTTTAAATAGCAACCCCCTATTTTTTTTCTTGATTCTGAAAGATCGATCCGACAATATTAAAATGTTGCCATCTTACCTAGGAAAGTTTTCGAGTAAATAACGATTGAATGTTAGAAAACATAAATTTTATTCATTAAAAAAATAACAATTCCTATGTCAAGCAAATACAATTCATTAAATTTTCTACCTAAATTAAGTGTTCGAACTGCCACCCATCGACTTCTTGACAATACGCAAGTCTGTGTAGAAATTCTTCTTGCACATTATGAATTATTTCTGGGGTAACTGTGTATTTCATCTATAATACAATTTTGGAGTCCTTCTAAACGATGTGGTCTATTAACGTACACTTTGGACTTTAAGTAGCCCCATAAGAAATAGTCCAGGAGTGTAAGATCTGGGGATTTTGCTGACCATTACATCGGTCCTCGTCTGCCGATCCACCTCCTAGGAAAGCAATTGTCCAGAAAATCTCGAACAGGGCGCGCATAGTGCGAAGGTGCACCGTCTTGCTGAAACCATATGGTGTTATCAGGAATATCAGGGTCATTATCGTTAGGAAAAATTACTGCAAGCGCTGGAACAACGTCATTTTGTAAAAACTCTAAATATCTTTCTCCTTTTAGGGTTCCTTCAAGGAAGAAAGGCCCTACTATTCTGTTGTCAACTATTCTAGTCAACACATTTAATTTCTGTGGGTGTTGGGTATGTGTATCTGCCATCCAATGAAGATTTTCCCCGACTCCAATACCTGCAAGTTTGACGGTTCACTGTACCATTGAGACAAAACGTGGCCTTGTCAGAAAAAAGTATTTGCCGGTGTAAATCTCTATTTACTTGACATAAATCCATCATAATTTCACAAAAGTGTAAGCGGCGGCGGTCGAGATCATCTTCATTGAGTTCCTCCACAAGTCGAATTTTGTAGGGATGATATTTCTCCTTCCTCAGGCTACGTAGCACTGTGGTCTGACTAATTTCATTGTTTAATGCAACCAATCGTGAAGTATTATGATGATTATCTACCATACTTATCAAAATGTTCTGTTTGTGATCTTCACTAACGCTTGGACGTTCAGGTTTTGGAATATCTACAACATTGTATAGACACCAATAAATGATTTGATTTGATTGCCAGTTTCTCTAAATTTAGATTCTATCTTACTGACTGTTGATTCGCTGATACGGCGATCTGGATGTTTTTCATTAAATAAATCGCAAACTTCCTGCTGCGTTCTAGTCTTATCCTCGCATCCGATAAGAATTAAAATCTCAATTCTTTGTGTGACAGTTAAATGTGCCATAATACTTTAAATTCAACAATAATGTTTATATCGCTTATAATACTTAGAAAGTCGGTATGACAGTGACACTTTGTAAAGATTTACACCTACACGACCCATAAAAAACTTCAGACATTTCGAAAAACTAAATTTGATAACGTTTTTGCTTTATTCAACATTCAATTGTCATTTACTCGAAAAATTTCCTATGTAAGACGGCAACATTTTAATACTGTCGGATCAACAATGAAACGATCTTTCAGAATCAATAAAAAAATAGGGGGTTGCTATTTAAAAAAATATCGATGTCGTCATTACTCGAAAACAAATGAAAGTTGAAAATCGCCTTTTATGCTAAAATATGTATTTTTTAAATTAAAAATCGACCTGTTCGAGGATTTTTCCCAAACAAAATTTGTTTCGATTTTACTGAATTAATTCCATACTTTAGGCGCATACTGTATATTTAGTTTTTGTAACTGAAAATATGGATATACATAATGATATTTTTTATTCTGTAGTTTTTCGGAAAGTTTAAATAAAATATGTTTTCCTCTGCTTTTGTATTGTAAGGTTTAGAAAGAAATAATTCTGGGCAAATTATCCTTCTCTACTCTTAGTGTTTATTGAATTCATGAGTATATTAAATATCTACTCCTGACGAAGATGTAATACTTCGACTTAAACATTTAAAAATTGGAAACGTTGCAAAATGTCTCTCTTAAAAGAAAAATTTATTATAGTCTCAGGGGAGTCCGTGTTTTATTTACCGTAGGTGTTTGTATCATTAATCGTTCATTATGCCGGCAGTTATGTTAGAACATTGGGGTTTATTAAGACGTCATAGATACATGACAAATAAGGCAGGATACACCAGGTACTAAAATTTTTATTCCACTGGGATTCGAACAGAATTTCGTATTCATTACGGTTCAATACGGGTTGACACGTAGGGCCGATTCCGAATTGTTTTTCATTGATTTTTTTACGGACGCTTCTAAAGCATATAAATTACTAACCCGGAACTTTGTTACTTAAACAAATTTCGTGGTATCCCCAAAAAGGGTGCAATTTCTAAATAGTCCACGGTGTGTAACGCCGAAAATTGGAAGTAGCTGCACGAGGTACGAGAAAAAAAAATATATTTAAAAAATTTGTGAATTATAAATACGTATTTTATAATGAATTTTCCGATGACATAATTAATTATATATAACGAATTAATTAAAATACTTAATGCTCAATCAAATTATGCTTGGAGCAACATTAGTATTCAAGTTAATTATGGGTAAGTTTTGATTTATGACATCTTGTCGCTTCAGATATTTGCTTAACAGACAATTAATTAATTAGGAAAGTTATGCGAGTTAGCAGTTTGGCTGAAGTTTTGTTTTTTTATTAGACAATATATACATTATATGTATATATTGTAAATTCAGGGTTTTTCATGACCAACTGTATGTATATACTGTAATGGAAGACTGAAGTAGCATTAATCAGAATGATCGCTTAAAAAGTACTGGTTTAAATTTTGTTGATATACTGGGCGATATTTGAATTTGTAATAAAATTTGTTTTGTCTGCAATTTTGAATCCACTTGTGGAAATTATTTTTATATGTATTCTGTACCACTGGCGGCCAATAAACTTCTGAGACTAGAATTCTAAAATTCCAAACATAATAACGTTATTTGTATTGAAGAATTTATGTTACATCGTAATAAACTTTAAAGATTTTGTCTATTGCTATAATATATGCACCAGTAGTCTGGAACCCAATTTATATTAATCAACTTGCAGCTTTAGAAAAAATGCAAAAAATGAAATCAGCCATGTACTTACTAGACGGTAAATATACCCCTCAGATATTTCCTCAGGATTTCTTACTCGACCGTTACGATATTCAGATCCTTATAAAAGATCTGTTCCTCAAGTCATATTTCTGAATAAGGTTCTCCATAATATCTTTGATTGTCCAGATGTACCAAGTGCGTTCCAAATTAAACAGGACTTTTCAAAAATAGGTATTTCTAGTGAGGCTATCTTTTGGCAATTACAAGACTCGGAAAGGTAAATCCTTCAGTGACACAGACCACCTAGACTGACCGTATCTAATTCCAATGCGCGGGTACCAGTGAATGCAAAATCCGGGGAAGTGGAGTGTGGAAGGCAATCTGATCGCGCGCATCTTTAAGCAGATCCGGATTAAGTAATATTTTTATTACATATTAAACATTATATTGCATCTTATGACAAATATTCAATTTTAAATTTGTAATTCAGAAACTAGTATATTTTAGTCGTAGTCATATTAAATAAAACTACAAAATAATTTAAATATATTTATTGTCCTCTAAATAATATTAATTTATTTAATATTTGCCTTTTCGTAAATTTTACCGAATTAAATAATTTGACTTCATGATTTATTCGTACATCGATATACTTTTCACATTCAGCCCTACAAGTTCTATTAATTGATTACAATTGTTAGGTAAATTATCAAATTGATGTTCATGTAAATTTTCAAATATGTTCACATTCAGAAAGTTTTTTGATACATGATAAACAATTTTATTTTTCTGTAGCCTAGGTGTTCTGCTTTCACCATTATTAAAAAATTTTATTAATTTTTCTGTTTCTTGGCATATTACTACGACATCTCGCGATGGATACGTCAAACAACCACGATCTTTAATAAAAATTAATTGACTGTACGAATACTGTGTATTTGACATTAAACTATTTACACATTCTTCACATTTTATTGGCTTTATTAGAGAACTTGTTATTACGAAACCGCCAATATATACTATAATGTACTTGCTAGTGTCCAGTACTGTTTTTTAATAGCCTTCACCCATCTTCGTTTTATGTCAACAATCCTTGGAAATCTGTCAAAATTTAACTATTAGGTTTGAAAAATCGATGCGTACTTAATTATTTTCTTTTTGTCACAAAGCTCTCTGATTTTTCTAATTACATTTTGCCAACTCTCCTTATCCAGGGTGCTGAACATGAATCTGAAATTAGTTTTGTTTGCGATTTTTTCAAATGAAAAAAATATTTAATTAATTTTCAGCTATCTCGAAATGAAGGCAATTGGTAAAATTTCATAAAAATTTGAGACTCACAAAGTAAATAATTACTAAAAATATTTTACAGTAATTCATTCATTATTTTATAATAACAATATCACGTTAATCACTACACTATGTGGGCGAACAAAATTATAAAGCTAATCCTGGAAACTTGTGACGTCAACCGAAAAATGGCGTACATATTTACCTTTTATATATGTATTCCTTTTTTTACTTACCTAAAGAAGGAAACTTTTCGCTTCTATTCACCAACTCGATCACTTCTATTTATACAATGTTTTACAATACACTTGCCCATGATAAAACGTCTAATTATCGAAATCACAGCGATGCGTACAGGTCAAATCCTAGGACATTACTGAGCGCTGGGCTCCAAATCAGGCTCCTAAGTGTTTTCACCAAAGTCGTTCTATAAGCCAGTCTAGGTGGTCTATGTTCAGTGATATACTATTAAAATTTTATGGTACTTGGACGAATAGTATTTAAAAAATAATAATAAAAATAAAATACAGTATATAAAATAAAATAAAAAGAAAAAAATAATAATAAATATAAATATGTACGGAATTATAATAGTAGTTAAAAAAAATTAATAAATTAAAAAGCATAAAATATTATAGTAATAGTAATAAGTATATTTTTCTGTTATCGTTAAGACGGATGTATTTATTAATGATTGTCAGACAATAAAAAAAATATAATTTATGGGGCATGTATTTTGTAAAGTTAAGCTCTTTATGTTCTATTTCTGTACTACTTATTTTAATTAAGAATGCGTTTTTTTCCTTATTACTATACATGGGCATATATAAAAATACAGTTAAGTGAATGAATCTATAAGCAGAAAATGCAAAGGCTGGCTATTTGTAGATGTACTAGTGCCATTTCAAAATACACACACACACAATATGATCTAGAAACCAAGTGTCAAAAGTGAAGACAATGTTGATTTGCTTTTACCATTCCAAGACCATTGTCTACAAAGGCCATTTTTTACCCTAAATATATATTTTACAAAATGCTGACCGGCTGTGGGTAAATTCTGATTACGGGGTCGTTTTCAGCTCATCAAACTACGACGGGAATGACATGTCAGATCTTTGGATTTAGACTTTTTTGTATGCCCGATATTCTATTAATTAAAATGTCCAACTGTAAATATTAGAAGCCAAATTTTGAATGAGTGTGTTTTATCAATTATTGGCATCAATATGAGTAGCGCTACCGGAGTCTACATCATAGCACTCGATTTTTTGTTCTCCAATATTCCTTACAAACTACAGACAATTTTCGGCAAAATGATGGCTTTGGGTTAGATTTTAGTTTTTTTATAAAATCTTCGAATGAACGATATTAGAGACAGTAAGATATCCTGTATTCTAACCGGTAACACGTTTATATATAAAATCCATAACTAAAATTTTACATAAAATCTCATGTGGAACCTGCGTTCTAAAAAACAGATTTTTTATTTTAAGAAATCATTAAATTTAAATATACGTATGCGCCATGGAACCAGTACGACTCTGAAACACATCGAACCCTTCAGCAAATAACTGACTGAAAATGTAATAAGCATAAGTCGTTTTTCATTCGAGCCGCCCTTCATAAACTTCTCCAATAACTGCGTCAATGAAGACGCCAGTTTAGATACATATAATACACCTCCGGGATTAATGACTTGTCAAAGCGCTTCAAGAAAACAAAGGGAATTTGTATTTGTTAAGCACCTATACATCATTTACTCTATTTACTGGATACGCGGTAAATCTCGCGTTTGCCGTTCGTTCGCATTCAGCATACCACCTCTTTATGCTTCCAACGCCCCGATTCACCTTAAAATAACAAAACGTGATTCCCTTGGGCTTAATGCATTATGTTCAATTGTTCGGAAATTCGCATCTAATTTGAGACGATTTTTTACGTGCGTATTCAGAGCGTGATCTACCCTTCAAAGACACTTAAAATTAATGTAGTTCAGTGCCATTCTGTTTCTAACTGAGGGGAAGTTTATCCACCAGAATCGTATAAAATAGCACAAAGAAGTCAGCCGATTTCACAATTTCTCTAAATAATAAAAAAAAGGTTTCAAAATAGGATATAATTCGAAGAAATTGAAAAATGTTATAAGATTAAAGTCTAGGTAAATTCTTGGTTCGTGAGCTGGAAAAATCTTTGCTATATTTTTTCTAAAATTATTCCAGTAAGAACAAGAAATTAAAACATTTAACGTAAATTTGAGATAGATATACCACCTAATTGTTGTTTTTCTCCTATAATTCTCATACTAAGTTTTAGGATATAGCTACACATAAAAATCCGCTACATCTACTAGGTACTTCTTCTTCTACTCCTCATTGTGTTTATGTTCTACTCAAGTCACATAGCACTGCATTACCAGGCCTATTGTGCCTCCCACTGTTCAGACCTATTCAGCAAGTAGCTTTGTTCTTTTGACAAAGTCCTAAAAGTTCCCTGCTGACACTTCCCTCAGTTCTTTGGTTTCCAAAAAGGGTTTTCCCAGGACAGTCATTGTACTACGTGCAGATCCTGGGCTCATCTTCGTCAGACTGGACTGTCTACAAGCCTTAGCATGTATAGATGTTTATAAAGTGCAGTGTCCCATTATACTCGTTAGTCCCGTCACTTTCCTTAGCCGAAATTTATTCAAGCTTAGCAACTCATTTGTTTTTTTTTTTGTGCAAAAGGCACTCCATAAGTTCCTTCGCATGACTTTGTCCTGGTCTCGAAGCTCAGTAATTTCTATGATCTGTCTCAGTCGATTTGCTCAGAGTACCCCTGACCAACTGGGAGATGTGCCACAGAGGCGCTCTAGAGCAATGAAATCTGCTTCAGATCACGACCAAGCAAGTTCATTCGCTTTGTCATTTGTGTCAATACCTTTGTGTCCTGGCACCATACACAGTCTAACTGTATTAGGGGTAGCCAGTTCAATCAGCATTTATAAACTTACTAGTTTTGAACTTACTCTGTGTGTCTCTTAAGCCTTAATTGCTGCTTGACTGTGAAAGAATATGTATGAGTTTACGTTTCATCTTTACTAAATTCTCTACTAAACACGCCATTATCGAGGAAAATGGAATGGAAACCCTCTCCAGACTATAAATTGCACTCCATCTAGGTCTGAATCCATATATTCCTGCATCCTCCCCTTGGCCATTTTGGATCCTATCCGTAAACCATACGATGTTTCATCTTTCCTCTCATTTGCTCTATTCGTGTCTCGAATAGCTTAAGGAAGTTCACTACTAGGTGCTACTCAATGCCTAAGCGTTCAATATAGTAAAACTGGATTTAGCGATCTGCTATTTCGCAGATATTATAAAACAAGACCAATGTAGTCACTATGCATTGAGTAGGAGCGACCATTCATAGATGAATCCTTTGTTATATCTCATCTGTACTCACTCCCTGTCTGTGGTTAAGATATCAAAAACAACCAAATCATTTGTACGTTGATTTACCTTTGACAAACTGATCACAACTAATAAGTTTCGAAACCGATATCTGGGAGCTCTCTTGGCGAATAGTCCATAGCTGTGTACTAGATACTGAGATACTCTAATTCAATTCCCGTAGAGATTACTCTTCAGAATAGTTGTTTTCCCTAATATCATGAATTATTAATATTAATAAAATTTATTAACGTTATGTGTATTCAAAATCTGATTCATTCTGCAATTCAAGCCATAGAGAACTTTGACTTTAGATGAAAACAATCTTTCCTGGTTTTTCTTTATCCTTATAGAACAATTTACAGGTGAAATATGAAATGTAACTGTTAAAACAAGTGAAATAAAAAATACAGGGCGTTTACAAACTGGGAATTTTTTTTTCTCAAGATACCTCCATCTGGTTGTATTAATATGACACAAAAAAGTATATATAAGTAAATATTGACTTTATCTAATAAAAAATGCGAACAAATTGTAAACTGCTTGCTTGGAGAAGGAATGACACGTGTTCGTCAACACATAAACGAGCTGGTCGAATTAAATAATCACGCGATACACATCGCGGGTCTGTCATACACAAAATTTTTTCAAGATCCGCAGAAATAAAAGTCCAAGGAGTTAATTCCGAAAACAGAAGACCATGGAACAGTGTCACAAGGATAAACAAAGCTAACCTTTAAATAAGTCAATAGTACTTGTTTATGTTATTACAGAATATTTTTTCTGTTATTTCTAGGCAGCTTTAAACTAGGATAAATTTACAATTGACTTGATGAAGGTTTGTCTCCCATTAAAAATAAATTAGTAGAAATTTGTCAACATCCTATACAGACTGCTCTAGAAAGGAAAAAAATTAAAATTGAAAAATTTAAAATAATTTCTGGTAAAACAGAAGATAAATGCATAATGCATATATATTGTTGTGAAATATAATTTTAGTCAAAATTGTTGTGAAATAATATTTTTTTTTGTCAAAGTCGTGTTTGTTTGTGTTGTGTGTTGTGTTCTTTGTTTTGTTTGTGTAAATATTTTTTTTATGTTGGTTAGCTGCTGATTGTTAACTACAAACCTTTCTTTGTCTCACCATGTACTTTACCTTTTCCCTTGCCAGCTGATGTTAGATGCTTGTTTTATTATTAGTGATCTCAGGAGTCGGTTCTATTAATTATACACCAAAACAAAAAAGAGATTAAACTTTAATACAATCTTTATTCCAAAAATTTTGTGGGTTGTCTTAAAACTTGCAACTTGTAACTCAAATTGTGAATATCTTCCTTAACAATAATAAAGAATATTTTATTAATTTTGTTGTCTTTTCTAATCTAATACAATACAATACAAGGATTGTTTTTTAATTTAAGAAAAATTTTACTTTATTAACAATTAATTTAAATTATTCAATTTTGAATACGCCTCTTTGTATTGCATTTTGCCTATCTTACAGGATATAATCTCTTGTTTACTGACAGAAAATTCAACTCTAATTAAACATGGCTGTCCCTAATGATAAATTGGTTCGAGCTCGTGGACTTTGTGAAGTATTTAGAAATATGATTGTTTCTGTCAATTTTTTTCTATCTTCCTCTTGCTTTTTTCTGTCCTCCATTATCATCCTCATCATTTCCTCGAACATACTTCTTACTCCTACGTCACTTCCTCCACTGTGCGTTTCTTGTTCCCCCATACTTTCCTGTTCTGATCTCTCTTCACTGTCGTTTTCGCCAGTTTGCTTTCCACTTCTTAAATCCATGGTTTCTTGTTCGTTTCTTCAAAGCCTGGCCTGTTTTTTCGAGCCTGTCCTGTTTTCTCGAGCCCTACGTTGCGACGCCAAAATTGTTGTGAAATAAATTAGAATTATCAATTTTATACTATGTGATATCCTTAATTGTTACTTATTTTATATTCAGAATCTTTATATTAACAATTTTATACTATTTTATTGTTGCTATAATAATAGTTAATTTTTATATATGATCCAAAGTTCGGTCAGGTAATTTTTCATTCGTGATTCTTTGTATACATTTCCAATTCGTTACAATATGTTATCATATTTTTTTAATAAAATCATGATTATTAGATATAATAAATATGAATATATTATTCCTTTAATGTACTTTCGCTTTCGGTATCATTAATTAAATTAGCTACATTAATATTTAACTTATTTACGAACTAATCCTCAAATAACTCTCTTGTGATATCTTCATGGTAATCCAAACATGAATCTTTATATTTTTAGCTGCAAATGAAACTACTTTCAGCTCACATTATTGTTATTCATTTTATCAAACAGAGGTGTTTGATGATGCTTTTGTTCTACAATGATCACAAGAGTAATATTTCTATAACCGTTAATTTCCGTGTCATGGGTTTAAAGTCTTCTGAGATTAAATTTCCATTGCTCCCATGTAATTTTTGCGGATCCCAGAATCTTTCTTCCTTTATTTTTATTTTGGTAAAAAATATTTTGATTAACGATGCATTACTATGTCAAAAAGTGATATTTAAACAGAAATAATAACCATACATACAAAATGTTATTTAAATTGAACAAGAGTTACTATTACTAATTTTTTTTTGTCAAATTTGGTTTTCTTTAGCGGCTAAACGAAGTAGCTTTGAATATAGGCAAATTAAGTTAAATTGTTATACTTTAAATAAACCCTAGAAGTTGTAGAAGCTCCTTACACATGAAATACTGAGACACCCCTATTTGTTTTAATTTAATATTTCTTACGAATTCGTAAAATTTATTGTGAACAATTTTTTCTTATACGAAATAGTATCTAATATGATAGTTACATGATATACATAGGTACATGATAACAAAAAATGTATCAATATTTTTACAATATATTAAGTCACAACAAAGCTTAGAAAAAGACAATAAATGGACAGTAAAAAAAATTGTACATTTCAATTTTGTTAAAGACACTGGAAAATATCAATTAATTAATTTGTGGATTTTGGGAGGCATAAAAATTACATAAAAGGTAGATGCATTTTAATCCATTTAAAAGATTTTAATCAAGCTAAAACATACCTAAGTAGTTTCGGATCAGTTGACCCACAAAGCAAGAAAGAAATAAGAGAATGTTAGGGATTCTTGGAGAGCAACTTTTTATTATTTGGCTCCCGTAAAAATGGATTTTATGTAAATTGAAAGGAAATTGTGCTCTCCAAATTAATCCAGTGATTTTCAGCATGAATGTGCTTTCATTTTCAACGTCTGTTCGTTAGGAGAGTCAACGATTTGTCTTAAGTTTTTCTGATTTAACTTCTCGGAGATAAATCAAATACGTAGTACGTCTGAGGCACGGGCTCAATTAAAATTGTTTAGTTTAAGGAATGAATAATTAAGCCTTACAATAAATAAGCAAATTTGTCTGACTTGAAGGGTAGTCAGAGCCGGAGTCGCACCAAATTGGAATTAGGCGAAAATGCTCTGTAAACTCTTAAATCAGAACTTGTTTAAATGAATGTGATTCTACACCAATGACTTTATTTTTTTTTAGAAAATTATCTACGTCCATACCTACACGGTGACTGATTTCACTTTTTTTTTTATTTTTATCTATCTTCTAATTATTAAGAGCTATTATTAGAAATGATAGAAAAATTACTGGTATATACATTGAAATGGAATAATAGGACGTTATAATCAAATCAATTAAAGAAATTCTAATAATAAAGTAATTAATAACTAAGCTGTGAAGTTGTATACATTAAAGTTTGCATAATCCCAGAAAAATTATAAAAAAGTAAAAAAGTAAAGTGTCTAGCAGAGGCAAAGTGTCCACAGTACTATTTTCAGTATTTATACTCTCTAATATCTAAATTTTCGTTTTGAAGCAAATTAGATCTGAAATCCCTCTCTTGAGAGAGATATGAGTGTAGTACCTCTTAAATTTACAATGTTTCTTCCTGATTACTGCTCGAGATAAGAACATGGATTATTTTTGTACCCCACCAAAATGATTTGTAAAAGTTTTAGAAATATTGATATCGTGGAAGGCAAAAATTAAGTAGATATATGATACATAATATACAAGATAGAGTAACTTCTATATGCAAAAATGTTTCCGAAAAAAGTTCATTGAATTATTTTAGGAAGAAATATACATATGAACCTATGTCCTAAACGGCTTAGTTTTCGAGAGCACGTTACAGTTTTTGAAAAATATACAATGACGTAAAAAATTTATTACAACAATAACAATAATAATTTATTAAATGCATTAAACGCAATGTATAATCACAGGCAAAATAGCTATTTCCGAATTGTCAATAGAGTACACTACCAGCAGAATTTTAGGAAGAATCAAATGCAGGGGCCGTATTCCTAACAACATATAAACAACACTTTGGCAATGCTGCCAGGCGTACTTACGGATTTATTTTGTACACTTTTTTATCAATATCTGTTTTTTGCGTTGCTGTATTTACTTAAATAACAGGTGGACCATGGGAGCGGGAAGTTTTGAAAATGTTATTATTTCATTACTATGCATAGGTTGCCGCGAATTTGTTTGACAAATTATCTGTCATTTTATGCCATTTAGTAATCACAGCGGCAATTTCGAATTAATTTCAACATTGCTCGTCACAGGAGAGTTCCATCTGCCCATGCCATAAAGGAGTGGGTTCGTAAATTTGAAGATACTGGATTAGCTGAAAATGTCAAACATATGGGACCAAACAGAAGTGTCAGAAGTCTTGAAAACATTAATCATGTCAGAGCATCTGTAGAGCGCAGTCCAAAACGTTCAAGTCAAAAACAAAGCCAGGCCTTGGGATTATCTAGGACTACTTGTCTTAGAATTTTACACAAGGATCTCAATTTTCATCCTTACAAAATCCAGATTGTCCAAGCATTGAAACCAACAGATCTTCCTATTCGCCTACATTTTGCTGAAATGATTCTGAAGCATGAACTTGACGTTCACAATTTATGGATGTCTGATGAAACAAATTTCCATTTATCTGGCTATACCAATAAACAAAACAGCCGTTGATTGGGCTTCGGAAAATCCACAAGAACTTCATCAACAGCCGTTACACAGCCCCAAGGTAACAGTATGGTACGCAATATCTTCAATGGGAATCATAGGTCCCTATTTTTTTGAGGATCACAATGAAAATGCTTTAACAGTCAATGCTGTACGCTATACTGACATGAATAACCAGTTCCTTACACAGCAACTGAACATGTTTCTGAAGAACAATAGCTGGTTCCAGCAAGATGGCGCTACTTTACATACCGCAAGAGCATCAATGAATTCCGTGCGAAGATTGTTTCCAGGTCGTGTTATCTCCAGACACGGAGACATTGAGTGGCCCCCCAAGATCGCCAGATCTTACGGCATCCGACTACTTTTTGTGGGGCTATCTAAACAGCAAGATGTTCATTGACAAACCACGAGATATTCGGGAGCTGAAAATGAAAATTCGGGAAAAAATTGCTAATATTTCGTTGGATATGATATATCATGTGTTATGCAGAATTTCAACGTTCGGCTTCAAGAGTGTATGAAGAGAAGAGGAGGCCATTTAGCAGGCATAATTTTTAAGAAATAAAAATGGCACACAATTATTGTTATACTTTGTTTTAATTAAATACAGTTACTGTCGGAAATACGTCGTTTTCAAAACTTTCCGCTCCCATGGTCCACCTTGTATATGATGTAGGTATTGATAAAAATATCTTAAAGAAACAATAAATACCTATGTAGTTTCATATGATATTCTGCAGCGGTGTCACAGTTAGGTTACTTGATCATAATTTTGTTAATTAGCTGTTTTAATTTTTTGGTAGGTATTGAAATACTGCAGAAAATATATTTCCAAATAAACAAAATTCGTAATGATATTTTAAACAACTTGTAATATAATTTATTTAATATATACGGTGGGGTACGTCGCGGAATGTAGGTACAGGTTTTTTTTTTGTATGTACGACTTTTCTTTTATTTCTTTTGACATCAAAATTTGCTGGTATAAAATATATGTTCAAAGTAAAACAATCATTAAAAACAATTAAAATTCATCCTTATTGAAATAACAAACAACGATTTTTATAACTAACGTTTACAACATAAGCAGAATACCTACAAACGAAATAACATTAAAATACCTACAATTTTTACAAATTTTCAACATGCAAGTAATTGTGATAACACAGTTCAAAATATGCTTTAATTTACTATTTATTGCTTAAAAAACAAATTAATCGTAAAAATTTAGTTCTTTTATTTTTAAAGCGATTACCTTCATCACCAAATATATACATACATCTGAATACAACTTGATGTTTTTTTCTTTGCGCCAATCCATAAAACGTCGGTATAAATTTCTCGAGATTTTTTTGGGACACACTCCAGTATTTCCTCAGGTACACCTAAATGTTCATTAGATTTCATTTTTACAGAGTTTTCAGCAAATTGGACCACAAACAGTCACAAATGAACTCAATTAACAATATGGCGACTAATGTTTAACAAAGTATCCATGACTACATCGTATATATCCTACTTACTTACTTTGCTGTATTATTCAAATTTGGTTTGAATAATTTCAAAGCACAAATTAATAATTAAATAGGGGATTTCGGTTGGAGAAAAAATAGCATGTTTTACTCGGATTAAAAATGTCGTTTTTGTAACACTTTTAATCCTAATATAACAATACAGGGTTAGAACTATTTAAAGGGAGACTACAAGGATATCGGAAATCGTTAGTCATACAGGATGGCTCAAATTACAAAAAAGTTGCACAATTACGGGGCGAGTGTTTTGGTGAAAACAGATCGAAGATATCTTCGATAATTTCTGAGATATCTCGAAAAAAGTGAAAATATCGATTTTCTATTTTTCGTTATACCTCATTAAAAAAATGACAATTTGGACATCAGCCTACTATTTCAGAAAAATTTAAAAGAAATTCAAATTGCTGCAGGCAGACAGGATATTTTTGTAAAGTATGATACATCGTTGAATTCGTATTTTTTTTCTTTATCCACCCAGGAGGAGAATCAATATGGCGTCCATAAGAAAAAAAAAGTTGACTATCGCGACTCTGAAACAATGGAAGATAGAAAAAATCTGAACTCACCATTGATATCGCCATGTTGGATAATGCCTAGATACAAAATTTCGTGACGCTATCTTAAAAAACAAATGAGTTATAACGAAAAATAGAAAATCAATATTTTTCACTTTTTTCGAGATATCTCAGAAACTATCGAAGATATCTTGGATCTGTTTTCACCAAAACACTCGCCCCATAATTGTGCAACTTTTTTGTAATTTGAGCCATCCCGTATAACTAACGGTTTCCGGTATCCCTGTAGTCTCCCTTTAAATAGTTCTAACCCTGTATACTGTTTATGTGCTCTGTATTGCACTTTCCGTTCTAGAATATTTGAGGAGTTGATTTTCCTAACGCAGTTTTCGACTTTGATTTTTAAAACGCATTTTTTTCGTATTCAAAAAAGTTTTAAACAAAATACCACAAAAAATATTTTCTAATGTCGGATTATTAATACACTTAATTATTATTATCTTTATAGCTCCAACAATGTTTCACATATGATTATTACGTAATTATCTCAAAATGTGTTATGTTTCAAAAACTGCGTTTTGAAATTCAACTCCTCATCTTTTTTTTAAATATGTACCTAATATAGTAGTTTAGTTTAATTTACTTAATTAATTAGTAGTGCAGTTTAATGTTTTTCATATCCCATGAATTAAGCAACACTGAACTGATGGATAGTGCTAACATGCGGCATACGGACAAAATGCATTAGCAGCTTCTCGACTATATACGGAAGGATTTCCCAAATGAAATGTATCTCATCCTGAAACTTTTACAACAATAGTGCAACGAGGACGTGACACCGGTACTTTACAGTCTAGACGTGGACGAGAAGGACACCTAGGACCACGCCACCATATTCTAGAAGCAGAAGCACTTATTTTACACAGTTCGGAGAAAATCTTCGTATATAAAGCAGATTATGACGATTTCCTGGCATACCGCAATCCACGATGTGGATTATTTTACATGGAAACCAGTTATACGTATCACATCCAGTGTGTATAAATATTGTTACTAGCGGATTATTCTCTAAGGGCTTTTGTCAGTGTACTGCAAAAGCATAACGGTATGCAATAGAAGTGCTGGTGACAGACAAAGCTGTATTTACAAGAAATTATGTGCACGATATTGTCAACACACACGTCTAGACATTGAAAAACTCATGCAAGCGTACGTAGTAAGGTGACATCATTGTCAGCCACGTTTTTTAAATCTCTAAGTGGGTTGTAGCAGAGTAATGCCCGTTTGCACCGTAGTGTTTAATCCAGGATTAAGTGTAAACTTGAATTAAAATATAACATTTTGTTTGCACCGTTTTAGAAATGATCTATTTCATAATCTAGACAATATGACTTTTTTCCGCAGATTTAGGTTGACAAAAGAGACCACATTACATCTGCTAACTTTAATTGAAGAGGAGTTGGAATATCCAAGTGATATGTAAGTTTTACGAGCACGTCGGCATGAACACGATGCAAGTGGCAATCAGAATTTTGGAGTTATAAAAAGTTTTTATTCTTAACATGATTTTATATTTCTGGGAATAATAGTGTATCTCCTATTCAACAATTGGTTCTATGCTTGTGTTGGTCATTTGTCTGCTATTGCAGACTTTTCAGGGATGGACATATCAACAGTGTCCGTGTCCAGAATAATTGTACGAGTATCAATTGCAATAGCTCGCCTTTATCAGAGATACATAAAAATGCCAAACCCAGAAGAAATAGTTAGTGTGCAACATGAGTTCTATAAAATTGCATCATATCTTAGAGTGTTAGGTGTCATTGATGGTACTCATATTAAAATTTTGGTTTTAGGATTTGACTTTGACATATTTTTTTCCGAAAATAACTGGACATAAGTTAGCAGCATATTAAAATCCCTAAACAGTATTCCTAAAGCCCAGTTTAATTTAATCTACAATCGGCAGTAAGTGGTGCAAAAGCTGATTATTAAAACCTAGTTTTAAAATTAAACCAAGTTCACTTAAACTTGGCTTAAATTCTAAACGGTGCAAACGGGCATAAGTATGTAAACTGTCTATATACAAAAATTGTGAGAATGGATTCCTTATCAAAAAATAAGTGTAATATTTTATTTTGGGATTACACATTGTTAAAGTTCTGATTTAAATAAAGGAAATTTTGAGAAATGCCTTTTGCACATTACAGTTAATCAGAAAAAGTATTATTTACAAAATATCAGATGTACAATTTTTCAAAACGTGATAACAATGCTGTTTTAATTTAAATTTTTCTTTCGTGGATTTATTTCTACTACAAACCAACAATAATGGAAATTGGGATTTTAAACTAAAGTATATGATTATAGCAAATATTTATGCAAGTGTGGAAATCTTTCATGAAATATGAGCTATAGAGACAAAGTTTAAGCGATAACCTTTTTAGATTTATAATATAGCTTTAGATGATTAAAGTTCGAGGAGAATCTTTTGAATAGAAGGCAATTTCTGGACAAATATGTTGAACTAATAATTAAACTTCACACTTGGTGGTCCCTCATTTAGACCTCCTATGACGTACTGTTCTTGATTTCCTCATTTCAATGACGTAGGTTTGACCCTTATTTTAGACGTCAGTTTCGTAATTAATAAGATCATTACAAAAAATAATTAAAATTTAAATAGATAAAGCTCAACTGCATATAACTACAGTTCTATTCCTGTTTGCCTCATTCATATTAATTTTCTTATAATACCTAGTAATTTGAAAAAAAATGGGATTAAATGAGCAAATCCTGTTTTATCTTCCAACTAGTACAAAGTAAATATAAATTGTAAATTAAACTCTATGGGGAAAGAGGGAGATTAAGAGTGGTTTAATATTTTTGTGGATATGATGAAAACAGTATCTGGTTACCGCATAAATTATACTTTAAAAAGCTGCCCAGGAGATTAATTAATAATCTGAATTTCAATTAAATAGAAACAAAATGTACAAGGAAAATAAGTCAGTACACATTCCCGGTTTTCTTTATTAATATTCGTACAACTTGATAAAGCAAACAAATAAAAACACATTAATGAAAATTTAAAGGCATATGTTGTTAATTTCCAGTAATAGGTAAATGCAAAGAGCATATTTTCTATACAAATTTATTTTCATCGTTAAGATAATGTGAAAATTGTTTTAAAATACAAAAATGTTTCGGGATGTAAGAAATATAGAGCACCTCTCGACACTTTAACATAAAACTAAAACAATTGAAGAAGTAACTTGAAAACTTTAGTTAGTAAAGTGGTCTGAAAGCACAACCTATAAATTATTATCATTTGATTCTACAGCAATTGGAAAGGAATGGTCTTTTGAAATGTTGAGAAAATGGAGTTTATTAAATATTTAATTTTAAAAAGTTTACAATTCCTAAGTGTATAATTATAAAATAAATTAAGTGTGTTTTAAGTTTACCTGTTTAAATATGCATTATTTCCTTTAGGAATAGTAATTAGTAAACAATTTTTTATTTTTTGGCTATTTTTCACACCTCAAATTAAACAATTTTACAAAAAACAGTACCCTTCCATGTCCATGTCGGAAGTTGTTTTTAACAAACATTTTAACCTAATTTGAATCTCACAAAGAAAAGTAGAGAGAAACTATAACAAATATTCTATTATTATTAACTCTCACATGTTTTTACTATTTTTTAAGGATCTGGCCCCAAAGACAAGGGGACCCAAGAAAAACTGTCTTAGGGGGATTTGCCGTCAAAATGCGTAGCACTGTCAGATTCCACGTCAGAAAACCCCTGTGTACCATATTTAATGATTCTCGTACAACTGGGTTCTGATGTATAAAAAAGACCCTTATTCTTAGGGGCGAATTTCAGGGGGCTGTAGTTCCGAAAGAGGGGACCACTTGGCAAAAATAAAAAATACGCGTCTCCTAAATTTGTCTTAAGAATCTGTGACCAGATTTTGTTGCATTAATTTCGGGAGACCCTGTATAGTTTAATGCTTTGTGGTAATAACACAAGAGCGCAAGAATAAATCGGACATAATTTGACAGTTTTTAGAAAACTTGTTGCCAGGCAATAGAAACAAGAACACAAAGGCTTGAGTGACTATTGATAAATGGCAACAAATTCGAGAAAGGTTCTGGAGAATTATTTTCTATACTGTCTGAATTTACTTTATTTGTGACATAGTTATCATTTTTTTCTTTATAATATAATAAGTAAATTATCTTATATAGACTTTGGATTTCCTAGATATATTAGAAATGATCTATTTCATAATCTAGACAATATGACTTTTTTCCGCAGATTTAGGTTGACAAAAGAGACCACATTACATCTGCTAACTTTAATTGAAGAGGAGTTGGAATATCCAAGTGATATGTAAGTTTTACGAGCACGTCGGCATGAACACGATGCAAGTGGCAATCAGAATTTTGGAGTTATAAAAAGTTTTTATTCTTAACATGATTTTATATTTCTGGGAATAATAGTGTATCTCCTATTCAACAATTGGTTCTATGCTTGTGTTGGTCATTTGTCTGCTATTGCAGACTTTTCAGGGATGGACATATCAACAGTGTCCGTGTCCAGAATAATTGTACGAGTATCAATTGCAATAGCTCGCCTTTATCAGAGATACATAAAAATGCCAAACCCAGAAGAAATAGTTAGTGTGCAACATGAGTTCTATAAAATTGCATCATATCTTAGAGTGTTAGGTGTCATTGATGGTACTCATATTAAAATTTTGGTTTTAGGATTTGACTTTGACATATTTTTTTCCGAAAATAACTGGACATAAGTTAGCAGCATAATAAAATCCCTAAACAGTATTCCTAAAGCCCAGTTTAATTTAATCTACAATCGGCAGTAAGTGGTGCAAAAGCTGATTATTAAAACCTAGTTTTAAAATTAAACCAAGTTCACTTAAACTTGGCTTAAATTCTAAACGGTGCAAACGAGCATAAGTATGTAAACTGTCTATATACAAAAATTGTGAGAATGGATTCCTTATCAAAAAATAAGTGTAATATTTTATTTTGGGATTACACATTGTTAAAGTTCTGATTTAAATAAAGGAAATTTTGAGAAATGCCTTTTGCACATTACAGTTAATCAGAAAAAGTATTATTTACAAAATATCAGATGTACAATTTTTCAAAACGTGATAACAATGCTGTTTTAATTTAAATTTTTCTTTCGTGGATTTATTTCTACTACAAACCAACAATAATGGAAATTGGGATTTTAAACTAAAGTATATGATTATAGCAAATATTTATGCAAGTGTGGAAATCTTTCATGAAATATGAGCTATAGAGACAAAGTTTAAGCGATAACCTTTTTAGATTTATAATATAGCTTTAGATGATTAAAGTTCGAGGAGAATCTTTTGAATAGAAGGCAATTTCTGGACAAATATGTTGAACTAATAATTAAACTTCACACTTGGTGGTCCCTCATTTAGACCTCCTATGACGTACTGTTCTTGATTTCCTCATTTCAATGACGTAGGTTTGACCCTTATTTTAGACGTCAGTTTCGTAATTAATAAGATCATTACAAAAAATAATTAAAATTTAAATAGATAAAGCTCAACTGCATATAACTACAGTTCTATTCCTGTTTGCCTCATTCATATTAATTTTCTTATAATACCTAGTAATTTGAAAAAAAATGGGATTAAATGAGCAAATCCTGTTTTATCTTCCAACTAGTACAAAGTAAATATAAATTGTAAATTAAACTCTATGGGGAAAGAGGGAGATTAAGAGTGGTTTAATATTTTTGTGGATATGATGAAAACAGTATCTGGTTACCGCATAAATTATACTTTAAAAAGCTGCCCAGGAGATTAATTAATAATCTGAATTTCAATTAAATAGAAACAAAATGTACAAGGAAAATAAGTCAGTACACATTCCCGGTTTTCTTTATTAATATTCGTACAACTTGATAAAGCAAACAAATAAAAACACATTAATGAAAATTTAAAGGCATATGTTGTTAATTTCCAGTAATAGGTAAATGCAAAGAGCATATTTTCTATACAAATTTATTTTCATCGTTAAGATAATGTGAAAATTGTTTTAAAATACAAAAATGTTTCGGGATGTAAGAAATATAGAGCACCTCTCGACACTTTAACATAAAACTAAAACAATTGAAGAAGTAACTTGAAAACTTTAGTTAGTAAAGTGGTCTGAAAGCACAACCTATAAATTATTATCATTTGATTCTACAGCAATTGGAAAGGAATGGTCTTTTGAAATGTTGAGAAAATGGAGTTTATTAAATATTTAATTTTAAAAAGTTTACAATTCCTAAGTGTATAATTATAAAATAAATTAAGTGTGTTTTAAGTTTACCTGTTTAAATATGCATTATTTCCTTTAGGAATAGTAATTAGTAAACAATTTTTTATTTTTTGGCTATTTTTCACACCTCAAATTAAACAATTTTACAAAAAACAGTACCCTTCCATGTCCATGTCGGAAGTTGTTTTTAACAAACATTTTAACCTAATTTGAATCTCACAAAGAAAAGTAGAGAGAAACTATAACAAATATTCTATTATTATTAACTCTCACATGTTTTTACTATTTTTTAAGGATCTGGCCCCAAAGACAAGGGGACCCAAGAAAAACTGTCTTAGGGGGATTTGCCGTCAAAATGCGTAGCACTGTCAGATTCCACGTCAGAAAACCCCTGTGTACCATATTTAATGATTCTCGTACAACTGGGTTCTGATGTATAAAAAAGACCCTTATTCTTAGGGGCGAATTTCAGGGGGCTGTAGTTCCGAAAGAGGGGACCACTTGGCAAAAATAAAAAATACGCGTCTCCTAAATTTGTCTTAAGAATCTGTGACCAGATTTTGTTGCATTAATTTCGGGAGACCCTGTATAGTTTAATGCTTTGTGGTAATAACACAAGAGCGCAAGAATAAATCGGACATAATTTGACAGTTTTTAGAAAACTTGTTGCCAGGCAATAGAAACAAGAACACAAAGGCTTGAGTGACTATTGATAAATGGCAACAAATTCGAGAAAGGTTCTGGAGAATTATTTTCTATACTGTCTGAATTTACTTTATTTGTGACATAGTTATCATTTTTTTCTTTATAATATAATAAGTAAATTACATAATAAAATAATAATAATAAATAATAAGTAACAATGAAAATACCATGTGATATATCTAGCTATGGAAGTAGACAAAAGCAAACAAATTAAACTATCAAAAAACGAAAACAGATTGATTTTCGAAACGTCAACAACTGAAGTGCATGATATATAGTGACATTTATGTTGTATTTGGATTTGGCTGCTTTTTTCAGTGATATTTGGTTAAGCAAAATTATTTTTATAAAAAATAACCCCTGGTTGGTCTTCACGCAAAGGTTTATTTCATAAATTTCACAGGTGACAAAATACTCAATAAATAAAAAATATACAGGGTGTTTCATAATGATGTGCAAATATTTTAAGCAGGTGTTTAGAAATTAATTTTAGGAAGTACCCCCTTCCAATATATTTTTTCGATTTGAGCCTCCCCGAGATTTCAAATTTCAAATCTCAAAATGGCAGAAAAAATTAGCTTTTATTTTTTTTCACGAAAACGGTTAAACTTAGAAGTTTGAATTTTAATTCACGTTAACAACTAGTTGAACGGTATTTTTTGGTAGTCTTTTTTCTGGTTTATGTCTTTGAATGTAAGAAATTATTTATCCTTCTCTCATAACTTTTTTCTGCGTTAATATAATAGTTTTTAATACATTTCATTTAGAAACTTTTTTACTCTTGCCATTTTTTCGTATACTTAATGGTTTACGAGCAAAAAAATAAATTATTTTTCCTTGCCAATTAGGTACACATAACTAGTACAACAGTTACCAAAAACGATTGTCATTTTTGACATGCTTTTTGCATAAAATTCTTTTTTATCAATAGGAAATATGAAGTAAAAATTTAATAAAAATAATAAAAGCTATTTTTTTCGGCCACTTTGAGATTTTAATATTTTCTCAGGGAGGGCTCAAATAAAAAAAATGTATTGGAAGTACCCCCCTAAAATTACTTTCTAAACACCTGCTTAAAATATTTGCACATCATTATGGAACATCCTGTATATTTTCCAATTTATGGAACTTCCATGGAAATATTCGAAAGATTGTTTTAGGACATTATAATAAGAAACACTTTTTTATATCATATTTTTATTTTAATTAAGTTTATCCACGACTATTGTATAATGTACCCATTATACGTCTGTTTGCTCGACCTTATTAATACCCATTAATCACGGCAGTGATTAATGAGTCATTATTCACTACTGTCAGATGCTTCCTTGATTTAGCTATAATATTATATTGTTCTGCTACAAACAGTCCGTTTTTTTAAATTTTATCGTGTAAACCACTAAATATTTTCAATTCAGTGCTGTACATATAAAAAAAAAATTAAAAAAGTGAATTTTCCTAGACCAGATTCGAACCCGGGACCAGCGGTTGGAAGGGAAGGAGCATCTACACTGAGCCATCAGCGACTTCGTTTGTGCGTGTCGTATATCTGTTGCTTAACATACCATGTTTTTCGAAACATTTCATAAATCTAAGTAGCTTTTAAAACAAAACAAATTTGACTCAAACCTGTCAACATTATTGTTTGTGTGCATAGATTTCTCAGTGTTTTGATATTTTGTGTTAAATTGTGTTAAAAAACGAACTAAAAACAAAAAAAACTTCAACAAAAATATTTAGTAGTCGTGGATAAAGTATAGTATTCTACTCCCGTATAATGGCTATTATCCACTCGGTGATTTAGGCCACTCGCCTGCGGCTCTTGGCCGTAAACTACACCTCGTGAATAATACCCATCATTATACGCTCGTTGAATAATATACTATTATTTAACACACTCTAAACAAAATAAAGTATCAAAAATTATGACAAATGTCAACAGAAATAATTGTAATTCAATAAAACAAAATACTTCTCGCGGCAACGTAAATATTGGGTTGGGGAATAAGTAATGTCCATTTGTTTTCAAATTTAAGATATAGTTAGTTTATATTTAGATATCGGATTAATTATTCAATTCACATGTCAAGCAATGACACTAATCACTTCAATTTAGATTTTTATTCAGAACATATATTCGCCTACAAATGTAACTTCAACAAGCTACCGCAGAACAACTTGGTAGACTTCCACTGGCAATCACAAGCAAAACAGCCATTAGTTAGCGGCCAAGTAATCCAGACCTCGCTCTCCGAAAAATGATGCAACCAACTGACTAGCGGCGGCTTTTCGACGTAGACCTACTATGTTTAACGAACATCATATTTCTAACAATATTTTATTTTTAACTTACAATAATTATTACCAACAGACTAATGATGTATTCTCCATCGTTATTTATGGCCTCCTCCCAACGATCAACAAGTTTTTCAATGCCTCTTCTGCAGAAACCTTCGATTTTGACTCGAAAAACTTATCCAAGCTCTTAACTAATTGTTGTTGTTAAAAGAACACCACGTAAGGAGCTTGACCAAGAGCGGAAGAGGTGAAAATCAGAAAGCGCAAATTGTAGATATGTGGTCGCTCATTTTTATGTTGCAAAAAATGTTGTATCGCCGATCAGGTATTTTTTGTTGAATAGCCGCGTGGAGTAGCTGTTGTTGATTGTCTTGGATTTTCGTGAAGAAGTTTATTCAATTGCTCTTCATCAAATTTAACAGGGCGACCGGAACGATTTATGTCTTTAAGGTTGAAATCACCTTCTTTAAAACGCGAAAACCATCGACAGACCGTTCGTTCATTCATCGCATCATCACCATAAACGTTACAAATTCCCCTTTAGCGTTTTCCCTGTCTCGATTAAAAACGAGAAGAAGCAAATCCCGAAAATTATCAATTTTATCAACTTAACATTCCATTTCAAATGAATGAAAATTTACAAAAATTAAATCTAACGAAGCAACCAAAAACACAGTCTGATAGAGCAATAAGTTCTCTTTCGAATGATATGTGTCAATTTAATAACGCGTTTAATATTCATCTGAATTTTCCCAACCCATTAACATTATTTCCAATATAATAATGTTTTGATTGTTACATAGTTACATACCTGAAATTTGTTGCTTCTGATAGTTTTTACTAATGGTAAAAAATAATAATCATTGCATCATTTATTATTTTTATTAATTCGATCAACTCACTTAGAGCAGCATCCAAAATAATTTGTTGATCGTCAAATTATTTTGTTCCAAACATGCTGATGGAAATTCGATGTTTGACACGGGTCTTACGTTAAAATGGGGGATCAGAATTTGTAAAGTACGTAGGCTGTACCTCCTGAATTAAATTATGAGTAAATTATTCATGAAATAAGCACACTAGAAGTTTTTACGATGCTACTATGTAGAGGAGAACGCTTCATTTGCCGAGGCCCCAACTCGATGTTTCCTCAAGATTAAACCCTAGATATTACGTAAACATAACTCAGTAATTAATAATTTTCAGGCTTGCAATCTGGGCCATGACCACATCCCCGCCCCTAAAATATTATCGAATCCTTCACTGCAAGGAGGAGAGGAGGACGGCGTTCAGCTGATGAACTACTGCTAGTTAATTTCCTCCAGCTCCTGTTCTTACGCTCTTTGCACTCGCAGCATTATTGTAATTTCCTGGCCATTAAGGCTGAGCTAAGTTCGACTCGTCTTTCTACTATTTCCTATTTTGCTGCCGCCACGCCTTTATGCTCACTTTCGTTTCCGTTCATGCAAATGTTTTAAAATATTCATACGCCGGGAACGCCGTCCTGGGGCAACACGAAACGTCCGCCGGTCCCTTTTTTACGTGCAGTTAAAGGGTTTTATGGAGCTCAGCTTTAAAAAATATATTAATTAACTCGAAAAGTATAGTTAACAAAGTAAGCTTTTTAAATAGAAAAATACCTACTCAAATTTAGTTTGCACTGCCTTGCTGCATAAGAGGCAATTATGGTACATTAATAAATTTAAGAGAATAATTGCCTGCATCCAGTTACCGGCACATTATAAAAAAGTAAGGTTCTTATTGAATCGTACTTCAAGAACTTATTTCTATCTGTTTACGGATTGTGAGAACGTTTTGAATTGACAGGAAATTGCTCTGAGGAAAGGATTTAATTGGAAGAAATAAAATTTATTAGAGCCAATTAAATATGTATTCGTATTTGGTAAATTAAATATTTCTTATGTCTTTGAATATGAAATATTAAATATTTAATTCAAAAAAATAATGTAAACAGCAAAAATTGATTATAATATTTGTGGTGTACTGTTAAATATTTATTTTTTTATTTTTATTTTAAAAATTACAACATCCAACAGTTTATACTAATTACAGGATGAGGTAACAATGAAAATACACTAAATCACAGCAAATAAAATAACACACAAACAAGAACTAACCTAAATACACTTTTTTAATACCGGCAATGGTTGTATAAAATATATCAAGCTGGCTGCTTATTAAATTGTAGTTAGTGCAATACTGAAATAAGGGACACTTGCCTAAAACATTAGTTCGAGGGACAGGAAGATGAAACGTAGCAACAGAGCGTAACAAGAACCTAGGAATATTTAACTCTAGCTTTTGCAAAATGTTAGAATCATCAGCTTCATTGTTCAATAGTTTAAACAAGAAAATAGATGAATAGCACAGCCTACGAACACTTAAACTTTTAAAACCGTGTCTCTGAAGCAAAAAGTCATGAGGCATACCAATCTCAGGGTAGATTCCATCAGATTTGAAAGATAACAGTTTCAGGAAACGTCTTTGAACAACTTCCAGCTTGACAGATTGTGTCCGATAATACGGATTCCATACTACAGAGGCATACTCTAACTTTGTCCTTACACACGCGTAATATAGGATTTTTAATGTTACAGGATTACTATATCGAGCTATAAAACCATACATACGATTAGACTTGGCAACTATGTTAGCTATATGCGCATTGAAGGATAGACGCTTGTCAAATATTACACCTAAATCAGATACAGTTTCTGGTATCTGAATGACTATATCGTTTACCCTGTAATCATAACTGATTATGTCTTTTTTTGAGGGAGTTATTATATAACCGAACACAGTCAGCCTCAGATTGGATTTCTCGATAAATTTTCAGGTCATCTGCATAAAGAAAGCATTGCACATCTATTATACTAACAATATCCTTTATAAAAATATTGAATAATAAAGGGCCCAAGCTGCTTCCCCGAGGCACATCAGATGAAGCTACTTATTCAGTAGATTTAAAACCATTGAACATGACAGTGTTTTCTATCCATCAGATAAGAAGTAAACAGGTTGATTAAGTTTAACGACACGATAATAATTTCCTTTAACAGCATGCCATGATCAAGTCTGTCGAATGCCTTCGACATGTCTGTATATCGACCTGAGACTGTTTGTCTAGGATTTCGGAAATGAGTATTTAATTAGTTACCTTTGTTTATTATTAGGAAAACTGCCTTAATTCTCTTTTCTATTTTTATTTTAGCAAAAAGAGGAGTACGTATAAGTATATTCTTAATACAGCGCATACAGAGTGTAAGAAGTTTGACTGCCCTTACTTCAGCATGAGGTAGAGTAATCATAAATGAACAAAAAAGTTGCATATTACAGGGTCGTAAGGTTAATAGTTTTCAAAACACAGCGAGTATTAATATTAGGGAGTTTCATCACAACGTGACAACAGCGCTTAACCTGCTGAAGCACACCACGTGCACACGCGCCAGACTTGTCCTACGGAAAAAATGTAAACAGCTATTATTGTGAAACATTTGGTAAATTTCAAGACAATTGTTTTCCAGTTTTTAAATAAATAAAATAAAATAAAATAATCTTTGTAGTATTTTTAGCTCGAATTTTAGTAATTATGTATTTCTTAAAACAGGAACTTAACTTTTAATCAAATTACTTATTTGAAAAATATGTAATTAAAGTACCCAAAGATTCACGACGTCCAAATAATCATACGTATTAAAAATAATTTAGGTACTTACCAAAAAGCAAAATTCAGTAATTTTTAAACGCACAAGTACAAAACAAACTACAACATATTCTCAAAATGTCCACCATCATTTTCGATGCACGCACGACACCTTCGAATTCAATTTTCGCGCACAAAGTTGAAAAATACCTCAAGAAAAGGAAATAGTGGTACCCAAAAAACACTCCGATACGGTCGAATCCAGATACCAACTGAATTGCGAATTGATGGTCGCTGGACACCTTAATATCTCATGTTAATAAACCGCCGCGCCGTTGTCATATTGCTCGATATGAACTTTATCGAATTTTAAATTTAGTACGTTAATTATTTTTAGAATTAAGCATAAAGAAGTTCAAAATAGTGATACACATTGTATTTTATGGTATTCTATGCACACAGTTTTGTCAATATTATTTAATTAATCGAACTTTTGTACATCAAGTTGAAGATTTTGATTTTTTTGTTGGAACTGGTTGAATTTAGGACCCCATGTCATAAGGTTTTTTGTTTATTTTAATGTATTCTATAGTCCGTTAAAATTAAGACAGTCAAACTTCTAACACCCTGTATAACAATCTTATGCATTTTGATAAATTATGACATTTTTAGTATCATTTTTTATTTTAAAATTAACATTTCAATAATTTCAGTATATTTTTTAGAATACTTTTGACTGCAATAACATCGTATTACAGTATAATACAATTTTAAAATGTAAACCCTCCTCTTATAAGGAACATTTGTATTCACAGAAGGGCATCATAGTAGCTTATGCTACTTATGCATGTAACTAAATCATATTTAAACTTTTCCACGCGAATCACTTCTTGATCACAGTTTGTAGATAATCTAAAATACGTAAAAGTTCTATTCAAAAAGAGCAGTGCTTGTACTCTATGCGGATTAGCTATGCTCTCGAATGCTGTGCGGAGGTTCTGGCACCACAATGTTCCCATTAACAGCTTTTTTCCTGCTTTTGCTTTTTTCTGTTCCAATTTGTGGGATTTTTTTATGCATATTAGGTAAAGAATAGTAATAGATTAATGGAAATATATAATTTTAAGTGTTTCAATCTCGATTTTATTTTACATTCTACAAGCAAGTATCTCAAATTTACTTACTTTCTAGTCATAAAGGATATTTTTAGGTAAGGGTTAGTATAGCGTCTCCGCGTGAAGAGAAACTTTCTAAATAAAAAAAGAAGCGAAGCTATAGTAAAGAAAATGAAATATTTTATTTTTTTGTTTATTTTAATTTTGATTTTTTTAATTTTCTAATATTTACAGCATTCTTTATAGATTTCGCTACACAATTTGTCTAAAATGGTCTAAAGTTTTGTTTCGATGTAAAGAGTTAAAAATTCTTATTTTTAACTTTTAGAACCAATTTACAAAACTATTAATCACAGCATACTGCTCCAAGTCGATAGTGATTATAAAATCACTGTGGCTACAATTTTATATTAAATGGAACTTGACAACTCAATAAACAAATTTGTGTTACCTAATGCCAATACCTTCAATTCTCATTAAGACTCGGTTCAGGCAATTAATTTGTGAATATAATTTCAGTAAGGCTTTCCGAACCTCATTCAGGTAATAAACTATCAATTTCAACCGTAATAATGTATTCACAGCTCACATTACACAGGAGGCCGACAAAAAAATAAAGTTTTTGTCTTTTAAATCAGACCCGGTTTTTCCTATGTATTTTGATATTCTGAAAACGAATTTCAGAGTTATAAAAAATTCTGACCCACGGGTTTTCCACAAATCACCTTCAAATGCGAAATATTTCAGGTTTTCTGGCATTTTTTGGGTAACTTCATGCCACTCATCAAGACTGAGGTCACTCAAAACATGCCAGAAAACCTGAAATATCGCATATTTGAAAGTGATTTGTGGAAAACCCTTGGGTCACAATTTTTTCTAACCCAGAAATTAATTTTCAGGACATTAAAATACATAGGGTGTGAACACAAACTTTTTTTTATCAGCCTGTGTTATCCACGCACAGTAATGGTTGATGCTACTCTACTCTACACGTTCCATTGATTCATAGTGATTGTTCATTAATTAGTGTAGTGATATTTAGCTTCGGAGAAAAAAATTATTTCCTAAAGATAAATAATTAATATTAAATGTTTAATATGAAATATTTATTTTTTCCGATAAATATGTTTGTACAGATTTTGAATAGGTATTAACGTAATATTCTCAAAAAAAAATTTTGAATTTAAAATTATTAATTTAATTCTGCGAAACAAATATTTCCAGAATGACGAAACCAAATTATTCATAATTATATGACAGCGATACCAGTCCATTCTATGCTAAATCTACTACCCTACAATTATTGTCCCTTATTTTTGTCACTCCTACTGCAGACTTTCTTCTTGATCGACGCATTTTGCGGACAAGATGAGTTTGGCCAAGCTCTATTTTATGGTTTTCATTTACAAATTACTTTTGTTCGTTTTAAAGTATTTTTATTGCAGTAAAAGCTATCCCACGAAGCGTAATGTGTGCAAAAATTACTACATTTCCGAAAAACAAGAAAATATCAACCGAAGGGGAAGATTAAGAAATAATCTTGTAAATACCTTATAAAACATGTTGTACAGGGCCGTTCCTGGCGGGGGTGCAGCACGTGCTCTCGCACAGGGCGGCAGGAATTAGGGGGCGGCATTTCGTTCGTAAAACAGTATATAAATTTCATATAAAAGACCCCTTACAATAATTATATCAGTTTCAAGTTAATACAGTTAGACGTGGCAACCTCGCCCCACGGCGCAGTTTAATTAATCGGGAAAATTCTTTGCGCGACTGTCATTTTTTGACATTGTTCAAAAATTATATGTATTTTTTTCAGCATCAACTGTAGGATGGGATGCTTTGAAATAAAATATACCTGTATTAACTCTGAAACCTTTAAGCGAAACTCGTTGGGAAAGTTGAATAAATGCAATTAGACCTTTAATTTTAAATTATAAGAACGTTTACAAAAGCCTTAATGAAATAATCGAAAACGAAAAAAAAGATTTAAAAACTAGAATTACAGCACAAGCATTAGTGGAGAAATTTATTTCATATAAATTTATCTCATTGATAATTTGGAACGATCTTCTATCAGAAATTAACGTTGTTAGTAAAATGTCTCAAAATCCTAAAATTAATATTTACGAATGTGTAACTGCCTCAAAAAATTTAATTAACTATATTAGTGAAAAAAGAACTGATGAAAGTCTTAATTTCATTTATAAAAGAAGCTGAATCAATAGCTGCAGAAGTTAATATTTTGCCCGAATTTCCTCTTGTACGTCAAAAAAAAGTGTCATGACAAAAGACGAGCCCATTATTGATCAAAAACAAAATTTTATAGTACATTTTTATTTTAGTATATTAGATACCACGAACAATTCATTACAAGAAAGATTTTCTTTAATAAATTATAATAATAATTTATTTAAATGTTTATACGAAATGGAACCATAATTTTTGAGAAAATCATGTTTGAATTTAGATTCTTATTTACAAGGGAATGGGAGGGGACTTCCTTCAACGAGATATCGATGGAAATGAGCTCTATAATGAAATTTTATGTTTTAAAGCCATTGTTACATTGCTTGAAGAATCCAAACCCTACTTTATATTAAATTATATAATCACCAATGATCTTACCATTTGTTTTCCTAATTTAGCCGTAGCTCTAAGAATATTTCTTACATTACCTGTGACGGTCGCCTCTGGGGAAAGGAGTTTTAGTAAATTAAAACTCATTAAAAATTTCTTACTGTCTACTATGTCCCAAGAAAGATTGACAAACCTTGCCATTATTTCAATTTAACATGAAATTTGTCAAAACTTAGACATATCAAATATAATAGACGATTTTGCTTCTAAGAAAGCTCGTAGGGTTTTACTTTAATTTTATTTATATATTTGTTATATAAAAGATAGATATTATATTATAGACTTATTTTTATTTTTGTGATTTTTCGGTTGTTGTGTATTTATTTTTAAGTTTGTTTTTTATCGCATGTAAATAAATATGAATCTAAATACAATACGGTTTTTATTTTTTTTTAAATAATTTTGTTTCATGAAAGGTTCCTTATCAAATATCACAAAATGATGGGGTGTCGATTTTTGACGTGACTTACTCAAACCAGTATTTTTATTTCAAAATTTCTTTCAAGAGTAGGGCGGCAATTATTTTTTTGCCCGGGGCGGCAGAAGATCCAAGAACGGCACTGCAGTTGTACATTACTTAATTTTTACAACTCTGTCCATATTTAATGAAAAAATAAACACTTAATTTTTCTCTACCCTTTTGAAGGTCCATAAATATTCACAGAGGGAGTTGGTAGATATTTTACATGAAAGACTTGCTTATAACAATTGCAAAATAGTGAAAATTTCATTCAGTCACAGTTTTACTATTCTGTAAGATTTGCCCTGGTTCTTTGAAGTACAAACTTACTTATTTTTAATACGATTGAGAAGCTGATTAAACGAATACGTATACCTGCATTTATGGTATTTCTCAAACGTTAAACGATTTGAATTTACATTTTGCGTTAGAAAGGAGTCAGTCATATTTAACTTTCTTAATTTCGGACGGCTTGATAATGACTGAGTACCTTGACCCTCATAACCGTAACGAGGAATTAACAGATTTCATACCCAATTAGCTCAGAAATTCCAATTAACACTTAAACCGAATTATCTAACCCAGAAAACAATTCTTAAAATTTCCCTTGTACTTTACACAATGGAAGCCCTGAAATTTAAACAGGGATTATCCGCTAATAATGCCGGGGGCCTATTTAAATGATTTTATATGAAGCAATTTCTAAGTAAATCGCTGGCAATTTCCACCGTTATTAAAGCATTTGCATATATCCATCAGTTCTCGGTTTTCTTGGCAGAAGGAACAAGACATTCACAGATGTATTCGAAGTGAACATGCAGTCATAAGTATATTCCTCATTTCAATGGAATTGTAAATTTGATGTATATTTTACATGCTATACTAGAATATTATCTTGGAGTATTATGCCGGATATGAATTTAAACCAAAGACATAAGAAAAATCAAACAATATTATCTTATCTCACTGTATCTACAAAGATTAATCTTTCCATTTTTAATATTTACGAAGAGAAGAAATATTAATTCAATGCTTGTTTCTAAATTTCGAACAGAGTTCCGCTAAATCAAGAAATTCATTAGTACAACTGGTTATTATGAGAAGCTAGGAACATTTTCATATTAAACTTTTTATCAATTGGGCCTATTTACGGAGGTACAGTCCTGAAAGTCCTAAAATAAAATTTGAAATATCTTAAATGATGACAAAATGATTTTACATTTTTTCAATAAAATATACATATAGGTATTTTTTGTTTTTCGAAATAATCTGTAATTAAAACGTTTTGTAAATTTTTAGTAGAAAGTAAGGTTTTCAAAATAATAGGAATTTTCTATATATCTGCAATAACTAGACAAGTTTACAACCTAATTAGCAGATTTTGAATATTGAATGACATTAAATTATTTCAAATAAATGAGAGGCAAGTTATTTTTGTTTCTCTTCTAAACTAATATTAAAAAAAAACGTGAATTGAATAATTTTACTTTCGACGATTTAGCCAATATGCCACATTATATTTGGTCAAGTTGAGAGACATGTTTTTTAGAATGGCTTTATAAAAGTGTTATAAAATCGGCTTGCATCTCATTTATCTGAAACAATGTGTCACCAAATATAGGAAACCTACTAACTTTGTACACTAAGGTGTAAAAAAACCCAAATTTATAATTTGTTATTTATAAAAATACCTACCCCCATATCAACACTATAGTAGTACTTTAATTTTTCGGTAAAAACGCTAAATTAACTTTCTAATCGACTTATATTACACTTGCAAGCTTCAAATTTTTAATTCAATTCGTTTGGGAATTAAGAAATTTCAAACTTTATTTTAGATCTTTGAAAGGTTGTACCGCCCAGGTCAAAAACTGACTGTTTGTTAAGAAAAATTTCCGTCTTCATTACCGCAATATGTTTTGCAACATACAATTAGATCACCCTGTATAAACGTAAGGCAAATGACTGGAAGTTAATGAAGTAAACAGAGTTGCGTAAATTCAAGTTTTCACTTTAAATATTTCCGAAATAAAATGTTTACATTACAATTAGCACACTTACTTCCAAAAGTTAGCAAGCACAAAACTGAAGAATATAGATATGTTTATGACAAAAATAAAACTGTTTTTTCTTTAGTTTTACCTTCGTATCAAATTGAAAAAACGATTATTTTTTCTTTTCGTGTCTCTTGTGAAAATATGTTAGTTTATCAATTTATGATGTTTTAAGAGACCCCTCAAAAAATCAGCTCAAAATAAATTTTTTTGAGGTCGCTCAAGATTTTTAAAAATTTCCAAACACTATGCTAAAATTATAACTAATTTCAGTAATTAACTAATAACTTTTTAACCTTGCATAGTATCATACAGAAACTGCAACAATTTTTGTTGCAATTTGTGTATGATGTTATGCAAGATTAAAAAGTTCTTAATTAATTACTTAAATTAATTATAATTTTAGTATAGTGTCATACGACCTTAAAGGTCACTCATAATTATTTTAACTTGAAAAGTAGTGTACCTAAAATGTTTTCGAGCGACCTCTAAAAATAAATATCAATGAAGTAATATTTTTTTTATTGAATTTGAACAAAAGAATAGAAATAAATCACGAGACACAAAAATTTTCTCGAGGCAAAATTTACTACCGCACTGTATCAAATATTTATTATTTTTTAAGCGTCTCGTGATTTATTTCTATTCTTTTGTTCATCAAATTCAATAAAATTATTAAAATTATTAGTTCGTTGATATTTATTTTTTAGAGGACGCTCGAAAACATAGGTAAAAATTAAAATAATTATGAGTGACCTTTAGAAATTAAAATATCGATTTGAAATTTTCAGAATCGAGATTTTTTCAACCTAGAAAATGATAAAATAACGAGAAAAAATTTTTTAATAAAATTCAATATTTGACGATTTTGGAAATTTTTAAAAATCTTGAGCGATCTCTAAAAAAATTTTTTTTGAGCTGATTTTTTGAGGGGGCTCTTAAACCATGATAATCTAACATATTTTTACAAGAGACATGAAAAAAAAATCGTTTTTTTGGGCCACCCTAATGTAAAAGTATATTTTTACCTTTCAAAGCAAGTGTTTTAAAGATAAATTTGCTCAGTGAAAATAAAAAAAATAATTAAATCAATAGCGAACGATGCATACAAACATAGCTGCATAAATATATATCTGTATATTACCATTATTGAGCTATTGTAATTATTGGATTATTCATAATAATCAACGTTCGAAAAATTTTATTTGACAATCCAATTAGTAGAATCTTGCCAATCAATTAGTGGAATTAACGATTTTGAATCAATTAAATATTATTCACTAAAACAAATTCAATTTGCTGCATTAATTTAAACTTTAATTCTTGCGATTTGTTACCGTTCAATGAATTTTGTTATAGTGGATAAATCTAACTAATAGGTCAGTAAAAAGTTAATGAACCTGAAGTAAAATTTCGAATCATTAATTGGGTACAATTACATAGTTTCCCCAAACTAATAGAGGTATAGAGGAAAAGTATTAAAATACGTAGTTCATCGCGTGTTTATTTTTACTTAAACATTCAAGACAACAGTATATGCCTTATTATCCTTATGTGTCCCTTTTCCTCATAAACTGGACGCATAAACATGAATATAAATTCTAAATTATATTAGGCATTACTCATTCACCAACTATAAAGATGGAAGATAAAAGGTTGGGTTATTTAATAAATAATATAGAATAATAAGCATTCAATTGATTTGGAAATTAATGAAATAAAAGTGATATATGGATAAATATTTTATTACTTAATTTATTACGATTTATACAACGAAAATTGCCTATCATTTTCAACGATAGGTCCAAATTGTCAAGAACACAGTTAAAAAGCATACGTTTCCTTAAACATGCTATTGATATTTCAAAATATTTTACCGTGATTACAATTAATAATAATTGTACCAGTTGTACCTACATATAATTTTAAATAATGTTTTCTTGTTTTTACGTTTATTTTTTAAATGTTTGTTCTTTAAATCTTTAAAAGTTGTAGAGAATTTAAGGATCTACAAAATTGGTCTCGTGTATTTTTTCCAAAACCTCACCCTTTTCGAGATATTCAAGGTCAAATTCCAAAGTAGACGGTTTTTCTCGAATATCTCGCTTTCTATGCCTTGAACGTCCATGAAGTCAATGTAAAAGTTGTAGTGAATCCTTATGGATGTCCGATGCATAATATGCAAAAAAAAATTTGACCTTCAATATCTTGGATTGATGTTGTGATTTTTGCGAATATGGGTTTGGGACACCTCAAAGAACGTGCAAAAATTCAGCTTGGAGGAAATTTTGTCGAGGTGTCCCCCCCTTTTTTCGTCTAATTTCCTTGGGCTATTCATATAAGAACAATATTTGAAAAAAATAAAAAAATTATTTCACAAAATGAGCTGTTGAAAAATAATAAGAACTTTTACTTTTTTTTTACACCGATGTATAAACACATTCGGGTCCGTCTTACTCAGTTTCTACGAACTAACACAAATGTTGTCTTGCTTCACCATAACACAAATGCTTCACCATCACACAAATGTTGCCTTCTTCGTAATTTTTAACACTTGAAAAACTAACATAAACACCATCACAAAAACGTTAATACTAAAATCGGATTTCAGTATTTGGAATCGTCTGAGACCAAGTGGAGAGAGCGTATTGCACAGCGCACAACCTACTATAACTAATTTTTTTCTCGGAAATTGTAATGATCTATTCCCAAATTTTTTAGGGTAAGTTGTGAATCACCCTGTATAATTACATTACTTTCAACAATGGTAGTCGAAAACTATTGTCAGTATTTCGGTGATAAGGCGTTTTCAAGTTTGGGACACACGTTACAGGAATGTCCCAAGCTTTATAGATCCCGTTTAGATCTAAACTGGTTTGAGATGACACTTTTCTATTTTGTTACATATTATTGTATTTAAGTAGAAAATAATAGTTTTATTTTACTTTTACTAACAAAAAAAATATTTGTTAGGAAAGATCGAGTCAATAATCTACGCTTTCCTCAATTCGAATGAAGTAAAATTGTTTCACGCCAAATTTTTAGTTGTGTACATAAAATACTCTTTCTAAATTTCATTTCTTACTTGTACTTATTTAATGGCATTTCATTCATTTTCCCTGCTCGATCATTAAAAGGGTTAATCCTCTAGTATTCCGCAAATAAATGTTCTCTTGTCACACAAATGTAACCTAATTACATACATTTTAATGGGCGGTAGCAGAGTTACCTCTTGAAATAATTACAAAGTTAGCTATATAATTTCATTGCCATTTTATTATCAACATCAATGCCATAAATGGTTTATCGGTACGGTGGCGATAATAAAAGTGGCATTAAAACGATATTTGACGCGCCCATCAAAACATCCTTGCAAAAGATAAGCATTTATTAACGGAAAATAAAAATAGTTTGTGTATTTGTATTAATATATTTGACATAAAATTGATAAAACTACAATTTTGGAAAAATGAAGAAGTTTAAAAAAAGTTTTTTTAATAATTTAATTTTCAATAAACAGGGTACAAAGTGGACCAAATTTGATATTTAGGAGATAATATTTTGGAGAGATAGATAAAAAATAATTAAGTATCATTTTTTAAATGGAACGCTCTGTACAGGCTGTTTCTCACTACAGGGATCTCGGAAACAGTAAGAGCTACGAAGTAGCTTAAATGGGGGCAAAGTTGCGTACTTAGGGGACCAACATTATGCTTCTAAAAAATCAACATGATTAGTTTTAGAAATATTAAAAAAAAACGAAATTTTGGAAATCCGTTTTTGTTTCATTTCAGCCTTGTTTGAGGTGATTTCCCATGGCCACTTTATTCGAATGGCATAATCAACGTTCATATGTAACGTTTCGTTTCTACAGGACTATCATCAACTTCATTTTGTTAAATACGAGCCTGGAAATTTTATTACATTTTTTGCAAGCCTTCATTATCCCCAATGCTGTACTGCCTCAGACCGAACCAGATTCACACGTTTTGTCTCGAAAAATTAATCTTCAGTGTATTCGTTCCAAATTTATCTAAATTTTTTATTTAGATTTCTTTGTTTATTGAATTATCGTATACTGTATGTGTCGTTAGACCCTGTGAAATTCATCTAGTTATTTAAACTATTACCATCACGCGGTACAATAAAACATTTATTATTATTAACGACTATTACCATCACTTGGTCACATATAACTCAATAAGTTGTTGCGTCAAAATTAAAACATTATTACAATTTAAATTTTATTATGACAAATTAATTCTTAAAAATGCATATGAACAACCAAAACGCCAACTGAATATTCTTGTTTAAAAAATTTCAGTAAATGTTCAAAAACATTTTCGTTTTGGCAAAGGTTAAAAATGAAGATCAGCGTAATATTATCGGAATTTATTATATCTGTAACTGAAACTGTGAAAGAGCATGTCAGATGTATTTGTATGAATATCCTGAATAAAATAGATCGGAATTTGTTTGAATTTTGAGCACTCGAGAAGCCTAGAAATAACTATAGTCACGGGAATAAAAGTCTAACAATGTTTTATTTTAATGCGTGGTGGTAATAATTTAAATAACTAGATGGATTTCACAGGGTCTAACGACACTTACAGTTTACGATAATTCAATAAACAAAGAAATCTAAATAAAAATTTAGATTTTGGAACGAATACACTGAAGATGAATTTTTCGAGACAAAACGTCTGAATCTGGTTCGGGTTGAGACAGTACAGTATTGAGGGTCATGAAGGCTTGCAAAAAATGTAATAAAATTTCCAGAGTCGTATTTAAAAAAATGAAGTTGATGATGGTCTGGAGAGACGAAACGTTACATATAAAAATTGATTATGCCATTCGATAGAGGGCAAACAGTGGCCATGAGAAAGTGTTTTTCTTTTTTCAATATCATCTCATATAAGGCTGAAATTAAACTAAAACGCATTTCCAAAATTTCGTTTTTTTTTCAAATATTTCGAAAACTAATCATGTTAGAGATTTTGAAGAGGCATATTGATGATCTCCTGATTACGCAACTTTGCCCTCATTTAACTACTTCGTGCCTCTTACCGTTTCCGAGATCCCTGTAGTGAGAAGCGAATTTGTAACAGCCTGTATATGTTTCGATTTTTGAGATATGCCCGACATATCGTTAAAAACAATGTATGGCACATAAAGCAGTTGAATTACAAAACAATAATTTTTTTATGTACCTTAGAAAAAGAAACCGTATTATCTAGAGACTGTCCATTTTAAAATAACATAAGTTTAAGTTTAACTGAAAAATGAAGTTGTTGAAAAGTCGCTACAGAATCCTATACAAAAATGAAACTAAATACCGAATTCCTTTACAAGAATATTTTTTTCTGGAATAAAATAAAAAATAAATCGTCTTGGTTTTTCTTCTATGAATCAAAATACCGAGTTGCGATTTTCATCATTCCATCCTTCTCTATAATCAATAATATAATAATAATAA